>NW_028262380.1:59982777-60135166 GCF_047370975.1 Nipponia nippon
CTGTAGTTACTGGTTTGATGTGCCGGAGAGTGCCTTGTCTGTCTGATACATAATAGATGACATAGAAATGAAAAGTTAAAATCTAGATGAAAAATGTTACCTAATGCATGTCTGGGTTTGTAATAGGGCATTCCCAATACAGCAATGGCACTTTCTGGGCCCAGGTAGACAAGAAACTGCTTCTGGAGGAAGTCTTTCTCTGTTCCAGTTTTTTCACATTGTGGGGTTAATATGGAAAAGTTGTTTCAGTGATTCCTGAATTATCCTGTAGCTTATGGATTTAAAAAAAAAAGGTCTGAAGGATTTGGTTTTCATTTTCAGTATTTTTTTTCAGCTGTAGTTCTTGATGTGCATAATTTTGAGTTAAACGAGACCAAACTACTTACGAAGTATAAATCTTAAGACAGGACTTGCACATGGGCTTCTCCATTGAGACCCCTGTTCTTGAGCTAACTGTAACATTTAAAAGTGCATCTTTCATGCTCACTGTTAAAGCCAATATAAATTTCCAAACTCTTCCTACTATATGCAGTGCTTTTTTCTCCATTGACTGTGTTTCTAGAAGGACTCTGGAATCTTTTAAGTGATGATTATTGTTTCTACCCTGGTGTCTAGATGCCTTCAAGATGCTGAGGAAATGCTGAAAATAGCCGTGTCTATAAGTGAAACACTGGAAACCAAAGTGAGTAAGGAGTCGTTATCATTATGAGTCATTTCTGATGCGCTCATTTACTTGCTTAAAGGTCATGCTTTGGTTATTGGTCCTTGTTCTGGTCTTTGTATCCATCTTTAGGTGGATCAGCTGGCTTTCTGAAGGCCATGAGAGGAAACAGAATGGTGTTTCATAGAATCATACAATCATTAAGGTTGGAAAAGACCCTTAAGATCATCAAGTCCAACCATTAACCTAGCACTGCCAAGTCCACCACTAAACCATGTCCTCGAGCACCACGTCTACCCTTCTTTTAAATACCTCCAGGGACTCAACCACTTCCCTGGGCAGCCTCTTTCAGTGCCTGACTACGCTTTCGGTGAAGAAGTTTTTCCTAATATCCAACCTAAACCTCCCCTGGCGCAGGTTGTGGCCGTTTCCTCTTGTCCTATCGCTTGTTACTAGGGAGAAGAGACCAACCCCCACCTGGCTACAACCTCCTTTCAGGTAGCTGTGGAGAGCAATAAGGTCTCGCCTCAGCCTTCTCTTCTCCAGACCAAACAACCCCAGCTCCCTCAGCCGCTCCTCATCAGACTTGTGCTCTAGACCCTTCACCAGCTTCGTTGCCCTTCTCTGGACACGCTCCAGCACCTCGATGTCCTTCTTGTCGTGAGAGGCCCAAAGCTGAACACAGTACTCGAGGTGCGGCCTCACCAGTGCCGAGTACAGGGGGACGATCACCTCCTTGGTCCTGCTGGCCACACTATTCTTGATACAGGCCAGGATGCCATTGGCCCTCTTGGCCACCTGAGCACACTGCTGGCTCATATTCAGCCGGATGTTTACCAACACCCCCAGGTCCTTTTTCGCCAGGCAGCTTCAGCACGGGTTCAACTGAGTGTTCACCTGACATGAAGGCTAAATCCTGTGGCTATATGAATCTAGTTTTTAGATAAATGCATATTACAAGTACAGGTTATACAGTGGATCTGTCTTGGCTGCAAACCTTTTTACTAGTCAGAGTGAAATAATTTGTCTGTTGTTTACTGAAGAACAATAATCTATGAAACTGTCAAGCACTGACTTGCTCGATTGAAGGGATAAATCTCTTGTTGTTATGTCTTATTTTTCAGCCTCAGGTGAATGGAGATGTAGTGAAATGGCTGTCTAGGACTGCTCAGGGATTTCTAGCTCCTCTGGCTGCAGCAGTGGGTGGTGTTGCTAGCCAGGAAGTCTTGAAAGCAGTAACAGGAAAATTTTCTCCATTGCAGCAGTGGGTAAGGCTGCCTTTGTTTTTCGGATCTTTATTTTGACAGCGATGTTACAAATGTATGGTTGTGTGTAAATGCTGTATGGTGAAAATAGCCTGAACACCTTGTATAATAGCGGGGGTGGGGGGAAGACTTGAGACTGAATTTCAGAAAAAAATATAATGTTTTTATGTGTACGATAAAAGTGCAGCCAGTTTTAGGTAAAGTTTTCGTATTTGGGGTTCAGACATTAGATTCTTTTTTTCCCCCCAAGCAAGGAGAGCATTGGCCTGTCAGTGCATGGCTGCAAAGGTGTGATGTAGTCCCGATGCCAGCTTAAGCTACTGTACATAACAGCAGTGCTTTCAGACTCTCAGGATAAGTGTCAGAATAAAGTTAGATTTAAAAACTTCACAGTCTAATTTGGAGGGATAACATGCCTGTCAGAAGTCAAAAGCTTGCGGCTCATGTTTCAGTGAGCTTTTTTTTTCCTGTGTCCAGGCTCTTTTTCCTGTCCACTAAAATTGTGAAGTGAACTGTAGGGAACTGAATGCTGTATAGTCTTCCACTGACAATAAAAACTTAGTGCTTCTAAATTCCTCGACTCTGTTGTACATAGAAAGTAATTACTTTGTTTTTTAAACGAAAATAACATGAATGTTTTTCACAGGTTTTTATCCCCCCCACCTTTTTTTTTTTTTTTTCACAGCTATATATAGATATGTTAGACATTGTAACACCTCTAGAAAAGATGGGCTCTGAAGAATTTCTCCCACGGTAAGTAGAACTACAATGTGCTGTTTTATGTATTGTTCACATCTGATTCTCAAGCAGGCACAGAAATGTTTTTTAAAGTTAGTTCAGTGCCGTTTGCTGGAGGGACAGGTTTGTTGTTGAGAACATGTGTCCTATTTGAGCGTGGGAGGAACAGCAATTATAGGCAACTTTTCTTAGTTCATGTCAAAGTGCAGTTTGGCATCAATGATACTACCATAATAAATTGCAACTTACTAGTCTTCTGTTTTTGTCTCCTATGCCTGCATAGGGGAGATAGGTATGATGCCTTGAGGGCTTGCATTGGAGACTCGTTGTGCCAGAAGCTGCATGATTTGAATGTTTTCTTGGTGAGTATGACCGACACACTTCTTGCAAATGCTTTGTCGATACAGCTAACGTCCACTGTCTTCAAAATAACGATAGCAGCCCTGACAATGTGTGCCACTGCAGAATAAATGGTCCAAAATTGTAATGAGACTTGTGTATTGTACTTGTCTTTATAGTTTTCACTTGGGTGTCTGACTCTAAAAATGTCTTTTCCCTTAGGTTGGCTGTGGAGCGATAGGCTGTGAAATGCTAAAAAACTTTGCACTTCTTGGTGTTGGTACTGGGCAAGACAAAGGATTGGTAAGTCTGTTAACCTCACTTTGCTTATTAAAAAGTAATGTGACAAGGAACAATTAAATAATTAGACTACTTAAAAATGTTAAAAGTCTAAGCCTTATTTCAGGTCGATCTCTGCGCAGAGGGTAAAATGGCCTCAGCATAAAGTGGAAGAAGCGTGCAATTAGAAGCAGAACACACTTGGAGTAGTCTTGCTGTATTTTGATTTTAAAACAAAATTTAATCAGTCAGTACAGGCAGAGCTGTTAGCCACAGTGGATGCCAACAGGAGTGCTTTGTTTTGACAAGTTTGTATAGAGATTTCATCAAGATTATTGCTCAGTGCTGCACTTAAATTGTAACTTCAGCTGTTGCTTTTGCCCTTTCTGACTTAGGTTACAATTACAGATCCAGACTTGATAGAGAAATCCAACCTGAACAGGCAGTTTCTTTTTCGACCTCATCACATACAGGTAGGCTTTCTTGTTGAATAAACTTTCTGGACTGTTGTTCTGTTTCCCTGTCCTGTGTCTCCACCGAGAGCTGAACTTGTGAGCATATGTACTTCTGTCCAGATAAGACTTAAAAGCTGTAATGAAATCCAATATCTTTTAAAACAATAGCTAGAACTACCTTGGCATCCCACTTAGCGCTAGTATCAGTTGAGTAAAATTGGCTGGTCTGATCTTAATTTGTACTGGGGTCTTTGACTAATGAAATCTCTCAAACTTGAGAATCCGATGATGAGTGCTGTGTTGCATAAGGTGGGTTAATATGCCAGAAATGCTTTACTATACCACTGAAATGCAGGAAGAATAAAACAAAGCAACAAAAAATAGACAGCACTGGCAGAAGTGTTCTCAATAGAAGAGCTACTGCTAATGGAACTTGACCAAAGTTGCTATCTTCTGACTTAATTCAGTCTTCATTAAGCTGGTAAATAGCTTGGCAAAAACACATGCAAATGCGTGATACAGAAACTGTTGATTCCTTAGAAGCAGAGAGAATATCCCTGCACTTGCAAACACAGCACAAAATAAAAAAGGTGGCTCAGATCCTGACAGCAATGGGGAAAAGGGATTCCCCTGCCCAAAACCCAGCAGCTGAATTTTCTGCCTCCTGTTTATGTCTAGCAAATCTGGGAACAGATTACATTTTGTTTGGATAGATAAATGGAAGCTGAACTCTGCAAGCTTTCAGAAGCCACACTGTCTTGGGTTCCGCTGTTCTAAGTGCTGATCCCTAGATAACTGAATGTAGTATAGCTAGAAGTGTCAGGTAGGTTAAGAACTCTACTTCAGTTTAGCTTCTGAAATTGGCTTTGTGTGGAATGGCTTGCAATAATGTGATTATTCAAGGTGTTTGTCTATGCTGCGTAGACATAGTCACAATAACTAATGGGTTTATGCTCTGACAGTCATGAACTGCTCCTTTCTTCTGGCATTTTGAGAGCATGAGAGGCAGCATGTGGCATCAGTATCAGCTACTTGATACACTTCTGCACCATTTAAGCACATTCACCTTGTGGTCTCTGATGCACTACTTTTAAATAAAACTAAAAATAAAACTAGATTAATAAGATATTTATTAGTGAGGGAGGTATATGATTAAAGAATTTCCTTTATTGTATGTTTTGCATACTAACATTTCTATCAGTGAATTGTTGTCTGATCAGCAAATGAAGTTCATACTTCTGTGTCCCAGATGTTCTTTATCTGGATATTGTTGATATATGTATGTATTTATACTTTCAGAAACCTAAAAGCTATACTGCAGCAGAAGCAACTCTGAACATCAATCCTTACTTAAAGATTGACTCATATATTAATAAAGTTTGTCCAGCCACTGAGAACACTTACAGCGATGAATTCTATACCAAGCAAGATGTGATTGTGACCGCTTTGGACAATGTTGAGGCAAGGAGATACATTGATAGGTAGGTTGTGGAAAGGAATCGAGGGCTGCTTTTCACATTCTTATGTGAGCTTTGCTTTTCTATTCTTAATCTTCCTGATCTGCAACTGCTTATAAGATTTGATAACAAATTGCTCAGATTTATCTTGCTCCTTTATAGGGATGCTAGCTGGGGGGAGGAGGGGATTTATACTTGTGGTGGAAACCATCTCTGCTGTTGTGCAGCTGCTACTGTTCACGTGGCACAGAGCCTTGGAGTGAGCTCCTGGAAATGAATAGCTGTCAGGGTCTGATGAGGGGGAGAATACTATGGCAGTCTTAAGGTTGAATTATTTGTGCATAAGAATATGTATTTAAATTTATAAGTAGAATCATAGAATCACAGAATGCTTTGGGATGGAAGGGACCTTTAAAGGTCATCTAGTCCAACCCCCCTGCAGTTGGCAGGGACATCTTCCACTGGATCAGGTTGCTCAGAGCCCCATCCAGCCTGGCCTTGAATGTTTCCAGGGATGGGGCATCTACCACCTCTCTGGGCAACCCGTTCCAGTGTTTCACCACCCTCATTGTAAAAAATTTCTTCCTTATATCTAGTCTGAATCTACCCTCTTTTAGTTTAAAACCATTACCCCTTGTCCTGTCACAACAGGCCCTGCTAAAAAGTCTGTCCCCATCTTTCTTATAAGCCCCCTTTAAGTATTGAAAGGCCACAATAAGGTCTCCCCGCAGCCTTCTTCAGCTCTTTCAGCCTTTCCTCATAAGAGAGGTAGGGCCGTTTACATTTAAAAAGAATTACTAGTGCTCCTAATCCAGGTAGGCTCAGGTTTATGGTATCCTGATCTAATTTGAAATAGCTCTTCTTACTTAATCTCTTCTTTTCCCGAGTTTGGTGTAAGCTTTCCACTCTTCTGAAAGTGCCTAGAGTCAATTCTGGTTACACTCCAGTAATGCCTGCAAAGTGAGAGTGTAGCGATTACGCTGTATTCTGATAGTCTGTGTCTTTCCATGTCAGTCGTTGTGTAGCAAACCTGCGTCCTCTTATAGACTCTGGAACTATGGGAACCAAAGGACACACGGAAGTTATTGTGCCCCATCTGACAGAGTCCTATAATAGTCACGTAAGTGTTTTAAGACCATTGCTTACCTTCTGTAGCTAGTCCCATAATGCCCTCCAATTCTTTAATTGTTTATGTATCTGTCTAAAATAATTGGCCTATTTGAATTCCTGAAGATCAGTACTGTTAGGAAATAATTACTTCCTTGGCTTCTGAAGAAAAGCTCACAGGAAATAAAATTTCAGCAGACTGGAGATACCATGTCTGCTACCTAGCTGATGATTACGCCTAGGCCAATAATTAAAAGCAACTACTATATAAATCATGAAACACAAGCTTTGGAAAAAGTCCTAATTCTGAAGCATTTCCAAGGGACTGACTTTTTTTTCCCTTGAAAACTCCCTTCCAAATAAGAATGTAGTCCCACAATGGCATTGCAAACTGGTTTTGTACTTGTGGGTTTCTTTCTTAGAATGCTTCCTGCCTGCTCATTCTGTTCTTGGTATATACCACCTCCACAGGCAGGTAGGAGAAACACAAGCCTCTGTAGTAGGAATTAGCCTGCCAGTTTCTACAAGCATACATAACAGTTCTGTTTGAATGAGGAAGGGGGAAATGAACGTTTAGACTCTTGCAGCATCCCTCTGTTTAAGTTCTTGTGAAGTTGCCTTTACAAGGTAGAAATTCGCTGATTGAGAACACCATGAAATGGGGCCACGTGCACACAGAGATAGGATTTTGAGCATCCTAACGGTCTTGCCAGGGTCCACAAAGAAAGAAGTCTTTCTGGCCTTGAGTGAAAGGGTGTATTTCATGTTGAGAGTGTATGTGACTGCGAACTTGGAAAAGCTGGCTGGCAATTTCTTCTGTTGTTTGTGTTTCAGAGTTCAGTTTTGCTTTCCAGTGTTGAGTTTAGACTATTCTTCGTAAACAGGAAGCGATATATTAACGTTCATAAAACAAATTTTGTTCTAAGCATAAATAAGGCACCTTGTATTTTATAACAGTGGAGTTTTAAGCTTATATAGTCTAGATTAGTGCTATTATTAGCAATAAACTTTAATAAGCCTGCATTTGCACGCAACTCTCCTTAATTACAGCGGGATCCACCAGAAGAAGAAATACCTTTTTGCACCTTGAAGTCTTTCCCAGCTGCCATTGAGCATACGATACAGTGGGCAAGAGATAAGGTAAGTGAATAAGCTTACTGCCATTCAGCATAACTTAACATGTATTTGGAAAGGTGAGGGACAGCATAACTTAATGTGTATTTGGAAAGGTGGCCTATCTGATATATGTCTTGCAAAATGCCATATTTGTTCTTTTTATTTTCTAGTTTGAAAGTTCATTTTCTCACAAGCCTTCGTTGTTTAACAAATTCTGGCAAACCTATCCATCCGCAGAAGAAGTTTTACAGGTAGGGGAATGTTGCCAGGGCAAAATACAGAGTTTAAACTAATGCTTTATGGATTTTTTTTTTTTCTATTTAAGTTCAGTGAGATTTGGGTTATTTTCTGACTTTATTCAGAAAACCTGAAGACTTATTTGGCCAAGTCATGAGTTGATCTTTCATGGGAACAGTATTTCTGGTGCGTCCCATAATTAAGAGCCAAAGTCTCATGCATAGGCTGCTTCTCTAGCTCATGTGTGCTCTGTACATGATGTAGAAATACCAGAAACACTGAGGTACTGCTAGCGAGTGTATAGTAGATGTCACACTGATGTGCAGCCAGCTGGGAAAAATAAAGGGAAGACTTAGTTTCAAGTGAATTCAACTATGTAATAAACTACTCAATTGCTTAATATCTTTTCTTGTGAGTCTGTAATGGCCTATGGTCCATAGGGCTGGGTGGAAATAAATCAAGTTGACCACAGCACCTGGGGAAAAATCCAGTGGAGAGGATCACATAAAGGATAATATTTCACAAAGTGACCCTCCGTTTCCTTTTGCCTGTAACTTACTAAAAACCTATTTACTATTTGACTGGATTGGGAGGAATCTTGTCTGTTTTAACATTTTCGTATTTCCTTCTCTATCCAGAGAATAAAATCAGGGGAGAGCTTAGAAGGCTGTTTTCATGTTATTAAAACACTCAGTAGAAGGCCCCGAAGTTGGACTCAATGTGTGGAACTAGCAAGAGTAAAATTTGACAAGTATTTTAGCCATAAGGTAGGTAAGACCTGGAAATGAGGTGGTGCTTGACTGATGAGGATTTTAGAAAACTTGGTAGCCCTAATAACTAGGTGTCCAAGTCTTTGCACTCACTTCTATCTCTTCATAAATAACGAACTGTACTTCAAACTTAAAAATGCTGTATCCCTTCCTCCTCCTACTGTAGCGCTTTTAAGTCTGGTTTATTAACTCACTCCTAGTAGCTCTGTTCAGTGGTCTTCACGCAGTTTTCTTGGCCTTTTTCCATCTGACTAGGTATTGTGTTTTTCCAGAGCAGCAGGATTATTAGGTGTCTTTTACTGAAGGACAGTGGCTTTTTGTTTCCCCCACTAAACTTTTGTTACTGAACTCATCTTCATATCCCTGATTTTTTCAAAGATGTCACAGAAAGGTTGGCTGAAATAAGAGCCAGTCATTCTGAGAATCTGGTCCACAGTGTTGCTTAAAGTGTGTGTGTGTGTGTAATTTTGTAGGAAAGATGTAATCATGATGGGTATTAATACACATACTATATCCGTGTGTATGGAAGCCCTGGTGGTAGTTGTCACATTAAGAAAACATTGCATTCCCAATTGTGAATCGGTATGCAAGAATCCTGAAGTGACAACAGGGTGGGGGGAATGCTTTGCTTGTTGGATTAAGTGTCTTGCTTGGACTTTGGATAGATGAGGTGATATTATCATCAATATTGTTGTGAATGAATGGGCAAGTCACTCTGTCTAGTAGTACTTGTGTCTTTAAGCTCTCCATCTTGACACAGGCGTCTTAGATTTTCTTAGCTCTTTAAATTACTTCAACTACGTATTGGAGTGTCTTAAAAGCTGCATCAAGATTTACATCATTACTAAAGAGAAGGCTTTATTTAGTGTGGTCATGTCAATCTGTATATGACAAATGGCTAAAGCTACTCTGGCTTTTCCTCTAGGCTCTTCAGCTCCTTCATTCATTTCCCCTTGATACACGATTAAAAGATGGAAGTAAGTACAAATGCCCCTTTATGCCTGCTGTGAATTCATGGCGTACATCATGCGTTGCTGTTCCTGATTCCTTAGGATTTCATCTTAAGTCTGTCTTCTTACCAGGTTTGTTTTGGCAATCACCAAAGAGGCCACCTTTCCCAGTGAAGTTTGAATTTAATGATCCTTTGTAAGTATGGTACTGCCACTGATGCGTTTTACAGCATCCTATAAAACACCCTACAGCAGAAAGTGGAAGGCAATGGCTCTATAGCACTAGAAGTTGGACCGGTACTTGATAGGTACTAGTGCATAGTCTTACGCTATGGCAGATTTGGTGAGCTGTCTCGTACTTTCACTGCAGGTAATTTAACTTTTACTGACATGGGATTGGAGGGTGCTGTGGGAAGTTCTAACAACATCTAATGTGAAACAGCTTAGAACAACCCATTTCATTTGTTGTGTGACTACTGAATTGTTGCTGTTGTACCCTCCATGCCCCCATTGGCCCGTATCATGAAATGCAGGATGTGCCAAATTAAATGGACCACCTAAAATGACCTAGTGGAGGAACCCCTTTTCTTCTTCATCACAATGAAGATGTGATGTGATCTAGATGGCTTGGGTATTACAGATAATTTAAAAAATTTATGTGGCGGAACAATTAAAAAGCCTTTATGTGCTGCATATCTACACCTGCTTTGAGAAACTGTCTGGATTGCCATTTTCAGTTTAGGTGAAAACTGAGATCATGGCAGATAGGAAAGTATTTCTGAGATGAAGCTTTTTATTATCATATTTATGTCATGAACATTTGTAGTTGTTTTCTTGACTGCAGTGGTTAAGGAAATGTGGTTTTCATTAAATAATTCTTCACTCATCAAAGTTTGCTTGGTTTTGGGGAGGACTTCTGTGACCCTCAAAATCTGTCATCTGTTTTGTACTGTGTGCACTGAAGGGTGGAAATTCTGTTTCTCTGTGCGTGTGTGTGTGTGTTCAAGGCCTCTTTGAATATGATTGCAAACCTTTGGGCAACTGTAGGAAAAAACAAACCAAACAAAAATAATTGTCTTCCTCTTTTCTCCAGGCACTATGGTTTCATTGTGAGCGCAGCAAAACTCTTTGCAACAGTGTACTGTGTTCCTTTCACAGAAAAGGTAATCCATACTGTAACAGTGTTCCCATCGCATAACTTGGATGTACGTGTTCAGTTTTGGCCTGTTGTCCAGTTGCCAATTCTTTCCAAGAACTGATTAAAGTGATTCTTAAAGTAATCTATCCTTCAGCACTGGCTGTTCAGCAGCTGCTTACATTTAGGCTTCTTTATTTAAATCCCTAACCCAGAGAAGAAATGAGTAGTGTATTGGGTGTTTTCAGTAAGCACTGAACTCGGGAATTCTTATTTTGATGGACCTATTTCCTGTGCAATATAATAACTGAACTGAAAGAAGATCTCTTTAAGGCATTCTTT
The DNA here is from genome assembly GCF_047370975.1 of Nipponia nippon. NCBI lineage: Eukaryota > Metazoa > Chordata > Aves > Pelecaniformes > Threskiornithidae > Nipponia > Nipponia nippon. The sequence goes on from NW_028262380.1 coordinate 59,993,629, forward strand.
TCATTGAGTGTCAGCTGTGGTCTGGGAGTTCTGGTTTTTACTGCTCACTGCCTCTGTGTTGCTTATCCTTTGTTTTTCTTGTTACCCTTTTTCTTTCTAATTGGATCTTCTGTAAGTCATGTTTACACTTCTGTTCAGTTTTCAAGTGCTAGGCACTTCACACCACTCTGGTTCACTGTGGCAACTGAAATGTCACTTAGTGTTTCGATGATGTTTCACTGAAACATTATTGAATATTTGTGGGATTGTTTGGTTTTGGTATTCTTTGAAATGCTACTGGATATACAGTGTTTTTGTAGGGGCCTTTTTGAGTTGTTACGAATTTATATTGTTTTTCTTCAAAACCATAACAGGATTTATCAGAGGAAACTATTTTGAAGATTATTTCAGCTGTGAAGGTACCAGAGTTCAGACCTTCAAACAAAGTAAGTGTGGTATTTAGTTTAAAGAAAAAAAAAAAATGCACAAGCAGTGTCCCACATGTCCAACTACTTCTTGCATTGGTGCTGATGAGAAATAAACACAAATTAAAATGTGTTTTGGGGAAACAAGGGTGTGGCATACAGGACTGCTTTAACTTGATATAGCTAAGGTATCAATGTACCAGATGCTAAATGCAAGATGTGGGGTTTTTTCGCCTTTTGCAAATGATTTGTTGTAGCATCATTTTCCATGCATGAGTGTGATTGTAAGTCTGCAAGCTTTTTCTAAGTTTATATGAGTCTATACTATTTTAATAAAAGTAGTAAAATTTTACTCATAAGCAGCTTTAAAGCAATGCAAGACTAGTGTCAATTTGTTATTTCTTTCTAAATACAAAGGAAGTGTCATTACTTTTATGTTTATTTTTGAAGTGGTAACTTCAAACCAGCTTAAGTGTTATTGTGCAGTGGCTAGCATTTGTCATCATTTAAAAATGGCAAATATTCCAGAGTGTTTTCATATGTTCTTGCCCAGTGTTAACACTGGTCTCATGAAAGCTTGCCTTGTGAGACAAAACTGATATTTTGACTTGGAATCACAGAATGGTTGAGGTTGGAAAGGATCTCTGGAGACCGCCTAGTCCAGTCCCCTGGCTGAAGCAGGGGCAGCTATAGCAGGTCATCGAGGACTGTGTCCCATCGGGTTTTGAATATCTCTGAGGATGGAGACTCCACAGCCTCCCTCTGCTACCTGTGCCAGTGTTCAACCATCCTCACAGTTTTGATTGGGTTTTTTTGTTTCTTTTTTTCTTTAAAGTATTTTCTTATGTTTCTTATGGAATTTTATGTGCTTCAATTTGTGCCCATACCCCCTTGTCCTGTCACTGGGCACCAGTGACAAGTCTGGCTCTGCCTTCTGTACTTTCTCCCCATCAGGTATCTATACACATTGATAAGATCCCACTGAGCCTTCTCTTCTCCAGGCTGAACCGTCCCAGCTCTCTCAGCTTCTCATATGAGAGATGCTGCAGTCCTTTAATGATCTTTGTGGCCCTTGGCTGGACTTGCTCCAGTAAGTCTATGTCTCTCTTGAGCTGGGGAGGAAAGACTGCAGGGAAGACAGGAAATGTAGTACGCTTCACGCCTGTGCTGTACAAAGTTCATGTATTTTATTACTCAAGCACTGCACGCGCTTCCAGGTTGTACAGACTGATGAAACTGCAAGAAAACCGGATCATATTCCAGTCAGCAGCGAGGATGAAAGAAATGCTATTTTCCAGCTGGAGAAGTCTATACTATCCAATGAAGCTCTGGAAAGTGAGTAGTGCAAACTAGCTTCATAGCTTAGTAACGTCCTGCAATTGCACTGCCAGTAGCATGACATTCAGGTCTTTGGATAAAGCAGTTCTATAATTCTGCAAGAAGCAGATAGCTGATATCTAAAGCTTTCTGAAGTGCCACGCAGATAACTATCCTTATTGTTTGACGTTACCATATGCTTCTGTATTTCTGAGATTCCTGCCAGTTTTAGGGTTCTCTGTTACACTTGCATGTAAGTACAACCCTGATGACAGCGAGCAGGCAGCAGGGAATTGAATGCTAAGGAGGGAAAGGGTGCCAGCTAGATCCCAGGTGGACTGAACGTGATTCTGGTATGAGAAAGTTGAGAGTTACTACTTACAGGAGTCGATCCGATATCCTAAATTGTGAAAGCTCTTAGGGTCTTCTTCAGCATATGTTAAAATGAGAATGCTCGAATCCCATTTTTGTGCCTGGCCACATGAAGAGGTCATTGGGCAACAACTACATGCATGCATTTTTAGCCCGTGAACACAGGGGAGAAAGATTAGCTTAGCTCCTAACCCGTCCCATAGAGTGTCAACCCTAACCTCTGTCTCCCCTGCTAGAGTCCGTAGTGAAATGGTTACAGATAAACAAAGCTCACAGAGGGAATTCTCACAGGATGGAGCTATAGCAAGGTGGGGTGTATAAGAAACATCTATAGGACTGTCCAAAATCTGTTCCTGGTGTTGCAAGGAAAATAAAATTGTGGAATTCTGCTGATATTTATTTCATTACTCAATTTTAACAACTGGTGTTGATAGGGGCATTTCTGCTTCTAGCAGGGGAAAGCAAGTTATAAGTAAGGCACCAAACTCCAGAATGTGAAATTTTTAATTTGTTAAGGTTCTAGTTCCCTATAACTTATGTTTAGAACATCTTCAGTTTTCTAATAATAACTTTTGCTCTTTTTTTTTTTTTTGTGAGCAGGTGACTTGCAAATGAAGCCCATCTCCTTTGAAAAAGATGATGATAGTAATGGGCATATAGATTTCATAACAGCAGCATCAAACTTGCGAGCCAAGATGTACAACATCGAACCAGCAGATCGGTTCAAAACAAAGCGCATTGCTGGGAAGATTATTCCTGCAATTGCAACAGCTACTGCTGCAGTGTCAGGGCTGGTGAGTATGCTTTTTAAAATGCATATTTCTTTCTCACTGTCTCTTGCCTAAAACCACTGTTGTTTGGACATTGATTAACACTACCCTGACAGAGCCTCATTAAAGAAATGCATTTATTTCAAACTTAATAGTCTCTTTTTCTCATGTACGAATACAAAAGGTTGCTCTTGGTTCTGGATGTGGTAAGCCCTTGGTGCTTTTATTTCTCATTTGCTGACCAGAAAGAGGTGTTGGAGATCAGCATTTTGGCTTGTTTTCTGCAATTAATACTAACTTCCCTCAGAGTGCCACTGCCAAGAGTGGAAAGGATCTGTTCTGTAGTAGTTCACATCCATGCACCTCAACAGAACTGCATGCTTTGTGGAGGTTGTCTTGAATTAAACAATTTTGGAAGAGTCCTACATTAGGAGCACTTTTGAATGTTTTAAATATTTCCATTAGCAGCAACAGAATTGATTTCTGTGGCATATTGAGTTGCATCTCCAGATGTGATAAGACAAAGGTTGATCTCATTAACAACTTACTCTGTAGTTGCTGGCCTCTTAACTAAACTAGGGTTGATAACACAGTACCTAAAACCTGTGTTTGATCTCATGGAAGTATGGGATTCTTATTTACTGCAGGTTGCACTGGAACTCATCAAAGTTGTGGGTGGCTACCCAGCTGATGCATACAAGAACTGTTTTCTGAACCTAGCCATTCCCATAATGGTGTTTACAGAAACTGCTGAAGTAAGAAGAACGGAAATCAGGTAGGAAGGACTATGGCAGAAGGGCGGTATTTGGAAACCTGGTAATTGTTGCTAGAACTTGGTGCGCCATTACAAGTGCGAAGTTTGTACAGTTATTAAATCCAGATAGCCGGATTAAGGCCTTATGTGCTTGCACAGCAGAACTATGATGGAACCACAGTTCATGGTTGTACTCCAAGTAAATGTTATAGATATTCAAGGTTATTTTATTATTGTTCTTTAAACTTGGAAGATCATGAATCAGTTAGTGCTTGCTATCAAACCCTATTATCCACTTACTATGTACTGCTAAAGGTGTAAGTGGTATTCTTAATACCGCCAAGGGTGTCTCATAATGCATTGCTCAAGAACTTCCTGTTTGGAAAATGCAGCACATACTGTTCTGTCCTAATTTTAAAAATAGTGGTTTTAATGGCTTAGTTTTGTTTTCAGTGGAAGCTGTTGCTAGTGAGGCTTTAAAAATCTAGATGAGTTAGGTGTGCGGTGTGTTTTTTAATAAACTTCCTGTCTGCACAGGCTGGACACACTTCTGCCTCTTAGTACAAGACCTATTTTTCAATAGGTCTGAAAACTCAGTAAGTTCATTGCCAGATACCATGTTTACTCAGAGTTCTTACTGTGTCTTGTGCTTAGCCAGGTCAAAGGGCTGGAGACATGGCAGCAGAGAGGGAAGATATTTTTGCTCAAGATAAACAGCAGGTTGCTAGAAGAGATAGCAGTTCTTCAGTACATGTTTAAAGGAAGTGCCTGAGTTCACGTTCTAAAGTAACAAACAACCTTTCTCTTTTTAAAACAGAAATGGGATATCATTTACGATCTGGGACAGGTGGACAATTTATGGGAAAGAGGATTTTACTCTGTTGGATTTCATAAATGCTGTCAGAGTAAGTTATCATCTATTGTACTGGGTTAATACAAGACGAGGGGAAAGGGTTTTCTTGTTTTAGGTTGTTGGTTTTGGTGGTTTTGTTGTGTTTTTTTTTTTTCTTCTATCAAGTTATTGTTCAAACCAGAGTAATTCTAGAAAGAATTAATGTCAACGGGAATGTCTCTAAGTAAACACGTCCCAGCCTATTTTCAAATTCTTTCTTAATTCGATTGGCTCAAATGTATCTTAATAAAACTTCTGTCAGCATCCATGCATTAGCAAGTTTTCTGGTTGGGATCGTATCGTTTTGAATAGTTAGTTGTAGTATTAGCAGTAGTAGTATCTGCTGGCTTGTGCAGCTGTCCTAGTCCTTTAATGAGTTTTAATTTGTGAATTCCAGGAGAAATATGGAATTGAACCAACTATGGTTGTACAGGGAGTCAAAATGCTGTATGTTCCTGTGATGCCAGGTCATATGAAAAGATTAAAGCTGACGTAAGTATAACTGGAAATGGGTCGAGGGATGCGAGTACATGTACAAATTATGTTCACTGGGTATATCATAAGGACGTGTGTCTGACAGCAATGTTTTCTCTTAGAGTGGCTGCTAGTCATTAATATTTGGGAAAGAAAAAAAGTAATTTCTTCCTTTTGAAAAAAAAAGAAAAAAGGGAAAGTGAATTAACTTCTGTGGTGAGGACAGGAGACTTGCAAAATGCTACTCTAACTCATGAATGCCAGAATGAGAAACCCAAAGAAGTCTGACAGTAAGTTTTTTCTGGGAAAGAATGTACCTTGGTTCAAGCAGAACAAGACGAATCGAACCTTTTTAAACTGGCTTAAAACTAATGGTGATATTTAGCAACTTAGCTCTGAAAGAATGAGAGCGCTTGTTCAGGAAGGAGTTAATGTATTGGTTGCAGATTGAGATTTCTGGAAGCCTGCTCAGTTCATAGTAATTCCTTGAGATTCTAGCTCACTTTAGCCCTTTTAAAAATGAAGACATTCACGAGGCTTTGCAGTGCTGCTCCCTGACAGGAAATTGGGGTATAATAAGCTGGAAGTTCGGCAGGGTGTGAGGGCAGGGCATTGGTTTTTGACTGATAGGCCTTTGCAACGTAACAGCCAGATCTCACCCAGGTTTAGTTCTACCTTGTATGTCGACCGAACTTCTTTAGCTCAAAATTTGTTCCTCACAGCTCCTGTGAAGTGCATGCTGGTCAGTGGTCACAGGCTTTGCTAGAGCAAGTAGACGCATTGATCAGTACTGTTTCGAAGGTCTGCCAGGAGGTTACGTCAGGCAAAGTAGTATATGTTATGGGCAAGCTACTTCAAACCTCCAGGGAGAGAAGAGCCTCTAAGCTGGTACTGCCTTTAGAGTGCCTGGCATACTAAGATGTGAATTTACAGCCTATCTCAAAATAAGTTGTTTATATTCCTTCTCCTACGGCTGTATAAATCATTTCAAATGAGTGGGGTGCGTAACGAAGTCAAAGGCATGGTGTGAAGCTGCCTTCTTGCAAATATCGGGATTTCTTATTACTCTGAGACTTGGTTCAAGCTTTCCATGTAGTTACAGCAACTTGGGGTTCTGTTGCAAACAGTCCCAAAAACTTTGTAAGATATTTGCACGGCAAACTCTGGTCTTGCTTGTGTGTTTGTTTTTTCTTAAGGTGTTTAAAATCTTTCTCTTGCTGTAACAGGACAAGCGTTGCAAGACTCTGTCTTCGTTTCAGAATTACAGCGTGACTGGTAGCATACTCCTTAAAAGCAAGTTTGAGAGACATAGTTATCTGCCTTGCTTTTTAGCTTGGAGCTTCCTCATGCAAATGGATATGACCTCAGTAGCTCTGCTGAGAAGAGGCTAATGCTTTGTGTTCTTGCAAGGGAACAAGTACTTTGGGGAAAGCAGCTTTTTGACCTGCGTGCTAAAGCATAGCCAGAAGGGAAATACTTCTCCAAGTGACCTGTGAGGAATAGAAATGAGTGACTGTATTCCCCCAGCCTCCTAGCATTTGAGCTGGCCTCATGAACTAGTGCTCCGAGTTGGCAAGAAAATAATTTTGAGACATCCAAAGATATGTAATGAAAGTGAGGTTGATTGACCTTCTACTTCAGTATTTTATTGTGCAACTTCCAAGCAACAGCTGTAGCTTTTGAGACTGCGGAGAGCAAAAGGGGGAAGTTGCACTAAGACGTGACACACTTACCTAGTTTAAATTCACACGGTGGTCACGAAGGAAGTCCCAGGTCCTCGCTATTTTCCCCCCCTCATTGCTATTTGCCTTCGAAATTCAAGGACTTAACAAGTCTTAACTTCAATAGAATTACTTTCCGTCAGAACTATGTATCTAGTGTCTGCACTGAAGTGGTTCTCCCTAATAATGCATTAAAACCAGCCATTATTGGTAGACCAAGAACTTGCTCCTCCTCATTGACCAAAATCCTGCACAGAACGCTGACTTTGCCTTGTGCCTCAGTAGGATGCCAAAAAGAAGTTACGTCGGTGAGGGATCTCATCCAAAACTGGCCATTTTCTCTCCTCTTGTACTAAGCACTTGTTAGTGAACAATGTAATAGCTCACTAACGGGCTAAGTCTATCAAGAAAATAGAATACCATTTGCTATACCTCAGGTGGACGAACAGCTTTTGTGTCAAAATTAAAAAGGCGGCTTATTCTCCATTTTAATCTGGTTTCTAGTATGTTGGGCTTCATTGCTGGCAGTGAAATTCATCCTAGTCTGGCCCTGAATTCCCACTGCCAATCCTCCCTCTGGTATGTTAACAAACTGTTCTTCGTTTCCTTGTAGGATGCAAAAGCTTGTGAAACCATCAGCTGATAAAAAGTATGTGGATTTGACAGTATCGTTTGCTCCAGAGACTGATGGAGAGGAAGACTTGCCAGGGCCGCCAGTGAGATACTACTTTGTTCAGGAAGACAATTGATGGTAGAGACACAAAAGTCACTCCCAGACCATTTGTTCTGAAAGGAGTGTGCTAATTTTCAGCTATTAAAGATGGTACTATATATTTCTTTTTGGTGAAGCCTTAATTAAAACAAATGGTGAAAATCAGTGGCTTTGCACTGAAGACAAACTGGATTTATGTTTCATCTGCTCCCGTTTTCTTCAAACCTGTTCGCTCAAAGGAGGATTGGTCACTCCATGAGATGGAATGTCCGGTACAGTCCTTACCTTAAAGACAGGATTTGTATTAATTTGTGGGGAGCTGAAGAAAGCAAGAAGAATGGTGAACCTAACAGATGGTCCCCGTGTGCAAATTACGCACTGCTTAGAGAAGAGTGCAAAAAGTGGGGAAACTGCCATTTTATGATACTCCTGGTGTTCTAAGAACATTGCAAATCCATTTCATATGTTACTTAATTCTTGAACAAGAATTTCCTTCTTGCCATCTACCCATGAGGTTTAATCCATCCAAAAGGTTTAAACTCCCACTTAAAAGCAGATGAACTGTTTTATTGTGTTGTTGGTGCTCTCTTCTGAACAGTTAGTGATGCTGTGTGTCAGAGCAGCTGTCTTATGTCAGTCTCAACATCAAAACATAGGGAGGCAGGTCTCAAGTAGGTGTAAATTTTCACAGCTCCCCTGAAGTCAAGAGAGCTGGAACTGTTGATTATCTGCAGTAAGACCGCTCTTTGGGTAATACTGCAATATGGGGAAAGTGGAAACCTATCGGAGAGCTGAGTTAACACGTTCAACAATAAAACTGTGTCCTCAAGGAAGAGAAAATGTTGGGCCTGGTTGAGCCTTTCTGCCTTCACCAAATTAAAAACACTGTAGCAAATGATGACTTTGAAAGGAGGAAGAGGCAAATGGCTCTGGATGTTTGTCATAGCAAACACTGTTTCCCCAGCTGCTCCTTTTGGTGCCGTTTCCTTATAGCGAATGGTTATGCTGTACACCTGTCCACAGCACAAGTCTGAGTTGCACTGAACACTGAGGTTTTTATCCTCATCAGTCAGTTACTAGGATATCTATGTATAAAGAATCTGCTTAATTGGAAATAATTAGGGACTAGCTTTGCTGCTGTGGTGAGGCAGAGGTGCGTTACGGAAACACCTTACTTTCGCTATCATTTAAACACTGGATAGTTGAGCTGGTAGTTGTTTTTTCTCCCAATGATGACATAGTGAAGTGAGGTTAGAATAAAAACCTATGAACTTGAAAACCTTTTAATGTGTTTAAGCTTTAGAGATTGCGATTGCACATTATCTCCTGCAGCTGTTGCAAAAGCTACTGACTACTTAGCCATTTATCCTCGATCATAATTTATTAAGCTTTAGGGATATCTTCACATTTAAATGAACATTATTGGTCAGGAATTTTACCTCTCCTTTTTCCCTTCTCAGTTAGTTGTAGTCAGGAATAACAGCTATTAGGCTGGGAACTTCAACACCAAGGTGTATGGAACTGAATAGCTGGAATCAACACAATTATTCCAATTTTTGGGATTTAGTCTTACGTGCGGGATATCTTCTGGAAAGTGTATATAGTTTTACAGTCAGTCTAGTTTATAGATACAATTTTCTAGATTAATAATACTGCTTTTTAAACTACCTAACTTATTTCATTTTTTTTAAGAACTTCTTTTAGAGAAACTTTTTGAAACAGCAGAAAAGATGACTGCATTTAGAGTGCAGAGAAGGCACAAGCAGACAGTAAGTTTCCACTTCTAATTAACAGCTAAGATGTATTTCACTGTGGCAGTATTGGAATCTGAACTCTTAACTGAAATCACTAATGAGTGCTAAGGATCACTTAAAGGTTTAGGTCAAGTCAAAAATACTGCCACCTCTCACAGTTGGGATGGAAACAGATGAAACTTTGAGTAAGTACACTCTGGTACGTTAGTGTGGTGTTAACATCGTGCTTATGCTTTCAAAGTAGCATATAAAAATGGTAAAGTCCCAGTACTTTGCTGGAATGCCATCTGACAGTCTTCAGGGTTTAAAGTAAATTTTCAGATACAATTAATGGAATGGCTTTTACTAATGATAACACGTACAGCTTCCTGAGACCCTTGCCAAAAAATCCAGGTTGAGGTTGGCAGGGATCGGGGCCAGAATTTACAGACGTGGCTGTATCTCTATACTGCTCTTATTGTGTGTATCTGTTGGATGGATGTCTGTCCTGTGGGTGGGTTCTGCTCAGTTAAACAGTTGCTGATGGAAAAACTGAAAAGGCACAATGGCTCTAGATATTTATTAGCAGACCTTTAAAATTTTCTGGATATAAGTTAAGCTAGGTAAAATCTTACAAGTAATAACCTAAAGAGGACTTTTATGTGGAAGAACTGTGCATGTCAAGTGGCTCATTAAAATTGTTTTTCATGTTTTAAAACTTTCTGAACTGCTGGTATGGAGAGTGAATGTATTTGTATTGAAGGTTGTGCAGAGTGGAGTGAGCCAATTCAGCGTGCATTTGTGTTTCATACAGCCCATTTCTCAATCTGTTGCTGCTTTTTATCAAAAGTCTCAGCAGGTGCTCAGCATGATCACACTAAAAGGGCTCAGTCAAACTGGGCAAGTGAATTTCAGGGTGCTGGTCTGCCAGATCTCCAGCATTGTCCCTACCAGTGCTAGCAGTGCAGAGGCTCGTCGCACTACCTGGAATCTGAGAACTGCTTTTTTTTTTTGCCTTTTTTTTTCGTTGTGATGAAAGCTTGTGTGTTTCTAGGACTGCTTGATGCTCTGTTCCGGTGGAGCAGCTGGAGGTAGCCATCTCCCTGCAGCAATGAAGAACTACCCACTAGAACACTTTGAATAGCTCTCCTTCAAAATGTTATTCTTTGAAAGAGCAGTTGACTTGCAGAGATGAAGTTTTATATCAGTATTAAAGATCTTTGTCACTCAAATGCTTTCTTACAGAGTTTGCTCATATTTACACTAGCTTTCCCGTATTTTTTTGCATTCTTAATAGTTGCAGGAATGTTTGTGCATGCAAAACACAAGGCATTTAGCACCCAGCTCAACTGTTCTCTGTGGTTAATCTCCATGCTTCTTTAATGCTAGGAGTAGTGAGGATTCTGTGTGAAGATCATGCTGCTGTTAACAAGACTGTTTTGGCGGATCTGGTGGATTTAGGACTTTATTTACCTATACAAGGAGTAAAAAGTACATGTTTTCAGCTTTTTTTTCCACCATATGGTGAATACGTGAATGTCTATTTTAAAAAAAATGCTATTCAAGAGTAATAACTACATAGAAAGAACAACTCAGGCGCTAGCTGGGACTCTGAATGCAGAAACCCTGTCACCTCATCACGGCATCTCACATCCTGAAATACTGCGGGTTTGAGCTAGGCAGAGAGTTTGTATATCTGTCTGACTTGTATCAAACATAAGTAAAGGCTTTAGGTAAGTTCATGTTCTTAATTTTTCCTTGTGTCTTTGGAACAATGTGGCTGTAGGCCAGTTGTTTGAAGAAAGGAACTGAATTTCAGCTAAATGCAACTGGCTTATTAGCTCGAAAGGCTTATCCGTCCCTGTTAATTATCTCCAGTTTTGCAATTACAGAGCATAGTCTGCTGCAGCACAGTGCAGCAATCTAAACCTTTGTCCAAAGGTTGATAAGTTTTGACCAGATAGCTTTTGAGAGTTTATTTTAGTGAACGTGTCTTTTGTGTGGTCACTGAAGTAGCTAGTGTGGGTGTCTGTCCATGCTGCAGAAAGCTCATTGAGGCTCAAGCTTAAAGGCGTCATGAGTTACGGCATTGGTAACACCAGCAGAACTGTCTTGCTAGTAAGTGAATCATTTTGCATGGCAAAAGTGAGATACAGTGAAGAAGTATTAAGTTCCCACTTCTCACAGCAACACACAAGTTTCAATTTCATACTGAGGAAAAGCTGCAACTCTAACCTGATTCATACTGAGCAGCGCCATCTTCACAAAGTGATCTTCAGTATTTTCATGAAAAGAAAGTGCTAACGTCTCATGTTGTACTTCTCTAAATACAGTGGGTGTGCCTTCATATGGTCACACACAATCTATTATTTAGAAACGTGTGGGCATTCTTTTAAACAACCTCCCCAAACCTTGACTGACTTCCATAATCCTTGAAACAAGCAATAATTAATTTGTGATTCCCAGCTGATCTCAAAGGCACACGATGATCAATCTTGGTCTGGAAATAAGAGCAGCTCTACCTAGAGCACTCGCTGTGCGTGTAGTGAAGGTGCTAGCTGCTCCCGTACCTAGATCGTAGCCGTCTTCAGCTGAGCTGTGTGAATGCTCCCCCACCACTGTCAGAGAAGAGGTGTGGTTTATTTGGTTGGGGGTTTTTTTACAGAAAAAAGCCTGGCTCTGGAGCTAGTCATCTCCACTAACTATGAAGGAGCATAGCTCAGCAGTGGGTGCCCATCCTGTAAGCACTTTATTCAGTCCAGCTGCCTGGCAGAACTTAGAGGCTAAAAATAATAAACTTGGATCTTACTGCTGATCACTTCAGTTGCTTGTTTTGAAGGCTGGATCCCCAGTTTCCAAGAAGATGGGTGCTGTGCCTAAGACTCAGTGGGATTCCACAACTGTTCAGTATGATCAGCAGGGCTCTCGTGTGCCGCTGCCTTCCCTTGTTACCAGCTGTGCAGCCTTGTCCTCCTTGTGCGCGCGCTGGGGCTTGTCTCAGCCCATGGAGAAGGGAGTTCAGAGAGCTTAACCAACAGGGACACTAATTTATTTTTGTTTAGTTTCCCGAAGTAGCTCACAGCAGGGTCTGAACACCCCTGCTGGCATGTAGCAAAGGTGGGAATGTTCAGCTGGGCAGGACACGTCTTCAGTTTGCTTGACTTTATGCCCTCCCTCAGTTGCATAACGTGGGAGATGCCCCAGCCACCTTACTCGGGATGTTTCAGGTCCTGTAAGGGTTGCGTGACCTTGCAGAGAACCAGGAACCCCCAGTTTAAGCTACCCAGACTCGTATTTTCTGCTTTTTCGTCTGTATTGCGCCTCTCTGGCAGTGCTCAAAGCCCTGGAAGAGGTGAGGCATCCCTGCTGTCTCTGTGGGATGTCATAAATGGCACTGATCCGGTTACAAGTGAGTAGACGAGAAATGGGGTTTTTAACAGAAAGAGTTTATTGCAGTGTGAGCCAGTGACAGAACTGAGCTCACAAACACTGTCTGTCTAATTTCAATACACTTTTTTTATCACATTTTGCAGGGGCCATGTGACCTCTCTTTCCCACTCTTGTCTTTTCTTCTTTTTCCACGTACAGTCTTCTACAGGAATTGGGGTTATTTGCCCTCCCCAAATCTCAGAAGTTTCTCTGAGAGAAGCTGCATCACATTCTTGGTTTAGGGCCAACAGAGGTGTTCTAGAAATTGAGAAAGAGTAGCTTGGGGGATAACTTCTGTTTATCTTCACTGGTACGGAGTTCCTGTGCTGCTTCTCGTGCCTTTTTCTTTCAGCAGGACCGTTCCTGTGTGTGTCTTCAGCAACCAGCTCACTTTCAGAACACGGGGTCCTCTGCAGCATGCGTCATGACAAACGGCTTCAGGTTCCCTCTGGTTTGATTCACAAAGTAATTAACAACATCCTGAAGGCTTGGGAGTGTCACCTGTTTCACCAAAACAAACAAACAAACAAAATCAAACACGTCACCAAATAAAACAGGCTATGTGTGTTGAGAACACATTTTCAAAAACATGCTGGCAGGCGGGGATCCCTAGCAATGTTTCTCAAGCAACTGATAGAGGATTTACATCCAGCGTTTGGATGCAGTGCGGTCCAGGACAGCCCTCTGCAATCTATGGTAACGTTTTGAGCCTTGAACATTTTGAGCCTTGAACGTTTTGAGCCTTCCCTTCCATCAAAAGAGAGATCGCTCCCTGTACTGTTGTGCTCTTCCATGACTGTTGACGTTCTTTCAGCGGATGGTATAACAGCAGATGCTTTTTCAAACCAATAGGATGTTCCTCAGGCCATGAGTTAAACATGTCTTAAGAAAAGTGGAAGAAAACTGTTTTAAACCAAATAACAGTCCACACAGCCTTGCTTACACTTCAACTAAGTTAATTTTACTTCTCAGAGTTACATGGAGTGCATTTTGAACTTCCTCTAGCTGCAATGAGAGCTCAGTTTTCAGACTTAGTTCTGAAGCCTGAGTTGAAAAAAAAAAATTGAGCAATCTTAGGTGTTTTGCGAGTGGTTTGATTTATTTTTGTTAGAGAGAAGATGCTGATGTTTGGGTTTTTTTCCCTACTTTTCTAGTTCTTAAAAGATAACTTGTTCTTTGAGATTAGGTGAGTTGGACTAACAAGAGAGGTGAACTCTCCACATACTTTACTTTGACTCACAAATTATAGTTAGGAATTTACTAGAGCTTTTCTAATTTTCTGCAAAGTGATATTTCTTACACCTGCTTAAGAATCTTCAACAAGGGAATTGGTTGCTTACCTGTCTTTCCAGTTCGATAACGTAACTTGTTCCTTTGGACATCACTTTGTAGTGCTTTAAGCATGGGGCACTGAAAGAAAACGGGAGTTGATATGCTGTCCAAAATGAAATACTTTTTGATGTATCATTGTCATTATAAACTCCTTTGCAGGAGCAATGGTTGTGCTTTGTAATATCCCCAGAGCTTACTGAAGGTGTGCGGCAGGGTTTGGCTTTTTCCTGTTTTAGTTTAGAAACACTGAGAATTGCAAATGTCATTCCTGGTGCCTCTTGTTCTGAAGCCCAGCAAAAGCTAAACCATGGCAATTCAGCTGAAATGTGGTGTGTTTTTAGACTAAGTTACTGTTTGAAAATACTTGTCTCTTCCGTTTTTCATTGTTCATTGTGACAAAGGGGTGTGGCGTGTTCCATTTTCATTCTGCGTGATGATTTCTTAAACCGAGTGGGGTTTCATGGCAAACAGGGGAAGCCCATTTACCCAAGGAAATGGGCTTTTACTGGCTAATCTTTATTGCTTCTTTGTTTAATCTAACTGGCTTTGGAGGAGGAGAGAACCAAGAAATCAGTCTCAGGCCCACCCCTGCTGCCTCATTTGCCTTTCTCAAAATAGCCTGAAGGCAAGGCAGATGTTTCACATGTCAACTCTGGGTATTAAGAATTCAGCTTTTAATACAGTGCATATTAGTTAAGAATGGGATAATATATTGTGGAATCAACCTACTCCAGCTTCTGTCGGATAGTGATTGCATAGTTCTTGCTGTCGCTGCCTGGACGTAGGATCAAATTCCCACATGAAGGGTTCTTTTCTAACATCTTTATCGCTTCTTGCCGAGACACTGCATAGAAGCACCTGCATAGAAGGGAAGAGAAAAATGGCATGAACGCGAGTTACGCTGGCGAGGCCACGTCATTCTGAGCTGCGTGAAGAGACGTGGTCTACCGGGCTAACACCTCTTTGCAATGCTAGGCTCACCCCAGGTAACTAGCCATGGCTGCCAACAGGCATGACATCTGAAGGACTCCTGCTGATTAATGCTGCTATAGGAGCATAATTCAGGACAGCAGTGCTTTGGCATTCTCAGAGAGAAAGCGAAGCTTTCATACAGGTGTGACGCTTTCTGGACCCTTGGAAAGAATGTGAGAAGAGTAACCTGGACTTACCTTCAATTTCTCAATGGTAAGCAGCATTTTCTCAGAAGGGCAGATACAGCAGCCCAACGTGTGGCTTTCTGAAAAGTTTTTTAAGCAGAGCAATATGCTGCACTCAGCCTTTTCAAAACAAAAGGCATTGTAGGAAAGCTGCAGGAGTAATCTTTCCCTTAGGAAATCTCTACAAAGGCCTTAAGGTAGATTTTGTTCATTGACTATTATGCAACCCTTGTACAACAGCTGCATTTTGGACCTCTGCATGGAAATAATACTTAGAAAGAAGAAGGGAAGGCTCTTTAGTCAGGTTGGGGTTTGCATAGTTCAGTCAGAGCTTACGCTGGCATAGTGGTCAATGGACTGCTGGGAGGGCTTTTTCTGTTCAAGGGTGTGCTGGAACAGTCGTTAGGCATAGTCCTTCTTTTCTTTTCCTTCTCTAGCACTTCATGCATTCTTGTAAGTTGCCCAGGTAGTAATGACTCATCTGGTGGAACTGACAGCTGAAAATGAACAGCGTAATTGAAAAGAAGACGAAAGAGCAGACAAACACTGTGAGCAAGCGTTTCTGCGTGTGCATCACAGCTAATCTCTGAGCGCAGCTGCTGTGCAGAAATCTTCCTTACCTGCTTGGTTTAAGCAGCTGTGATAATCTGAAAGGTTTGGATGTGCCTCTGCTTTGAATAAAATGCTGCACGTGTGTTTGTTAGAATAGTGAAATAAGGATATCTGTGCCCTGATTTAGAAGAAATGTGCATTGACGGAAGTGGGAATGATGTAAGAATCCACAATGATATTTTGCAGTTGCTATATGGCAAAAATACAAAAGGCTGCGTAAATGTAATTTAACCTATTTCAGCCATCTTCAGGTTGTTAAGTGATTCAGCTAGGCCAATGTAAAGTCATTTGTGAACAAACTTCATTTATTTTCCCACTGGTCGTTATCAAAGAGGGTCTTGCTATTTTCAAAGTGCATTTAGCTAAAAAGAACAGTAGAATAAAACACAGGGCTGAGGGGTTCTCTCAGCTGTGCAATTTGGCCATTTCTTTGGTTATGTCTTTATCCCATTATAAAGACCTAGAGAGTTGTTTCTCTCAGAGCAGGCTCCCTCTTTCACAGCTGGAGGGGATGAACTTGTGCTAGAAGTCTTTTCCTTCCTGGAGAGCAGTGGATTGGGAACTGTGTCTGACTAGATACCATGGCAGAGTGTGTGTTGCAGATGAGCTGGAGTTAAATCAGCCTGAATTTTGCTCTCCTCAGGGGAAAAAAAAACCAACCCAACCAAAAAACAGAACCGACAAAAACCCTCAACAGTTTAGTGTGTGCAAACACCTTAGAGGTGAGGCTTTGTGCCTGTGGAAGCCAACTTCTGGCATGCATGAAGACAAAACCCCCTTATAGACACTTTTGACATGAAGTGAGAGATCAAATTCTTCCATACCTTTGTTACGGTGAGAATAAAACCCTTCCATTCTTTCCCACATTCACAGTTATTAGCCTGAGAGAACAGAAAATGATGGTGTAGGAACAACTACAGCAACAACAACAAAAAAGTATAATATTTCACGCGGAAACCTCAAATAGCTCTCACCCTTTTAGAAGCACCATGTCTGGAAATGAGCTCCCTGCCAAACTACATCACACCCTGAAACCCTGCGCGCTTCCCCAGTACTCCATGTTCAATTAGAGGGAGAGGACAGAGGTGGGAAGGTAAAAAAATCATATGCTCTGTTGGAGTCAAAGGAGAAGGTTATGTGGATCCAAGGAGAAGGCCAAGCTAAGGAGATACCTAGGTGAGTCTCCAGTATAAAACCTTCTAGACAGTCCCTGAGCACTACAGTCTGTGTGGCTTCTGAATGGTGGGGTGGGCAGATATTTTATCCCCTTCTTGGTTTTGCAGGTGACGTGGGCCTGTCAGTGTGGTGCTTCCTGGTTTCTCTTCTATATTTTCTTGTTCAATTCTTTGCTCATACCATATTCCCAGATACTCCTGAGAAAAACTAATGCCTCGAGGGGGAGTTTCCCTGGTGTTAGGTTCCTTTGCCCTGCCTCCCTCTCTGGCTGCCTTTTGGTGCTGCCTGGCTGCAGGCTGTATGCTTAGATGTCAAGAAGGCAGCTCTACTCCCACACCAAAATGGAGCTCTGCATATCTGTGGGAGATGGAGTAGAGTAAGTGGCTTGCAAATCACAGTTTTCCTCTTTTTACCTTCAGTTCCAGTTCCCCATTTGACAGCATCAGGATGAACTGTGCAGAGCTGTTTTCATCTGGATGAACATTGGTTGCTGAGGTCAAAGATGATATATCTAATTTCTGTGAGTACTAAGGAGGGGGGGAAAGAGAAATAGCAGAAGTTGTAATTTTCACCAAAAATCTAGCTGCTCTCCAAAGGAATTCGTTTAGAAGACAATAGATTGAAACTTTTTTTTTCTAGAACTTGGGTTAAGTTTAACTGACAGATGTGCTGAAGGTCAGTCCTTTGCTTCTGCTTACAGAAACTCTTCTCACCAACAACGTATCTTCTGGATTTTTCCCATCCTAATCTTCGTAATCACAAACAGATTAAATCCACGAGACCTCCCTGAGTATTTGCTTTGTGACTCCAACTAAACCCTCGGCCAGGGTACACCATAACAATACCGAGCACGTTTTCCTCACCTGGATAAAGGAAAGTCATGTTACACACCATGATAATTTTACCCTTGTGCACAACTGAGGAAAAAGCACTCCGTAAAATTATGGAGCAATGTGGATACATTTGTAGCTCAGGTGCCAAAAAAATACGCCTTTTTTGTTTTGATGAGGCAAATTAATATGCCATAGTTTGTTTCACTCTGGCTTTTTTTGATCTCAGGCTTTCTGTTACAATGCTCAGAATTATTTTTTTGGACTATGCAGATGAAAGAGGAAAGGGTGCTGAGAGGTGTCTGGAGTATATAAGGATTACTTGATGACAATAACTGATGCACTTAATCAGAAGGGTAGTTACAAAGACAGCACGTTACTCACTGTTCGGGCTTTCTTATCATCATAAAAGAAGAGCGTAGTTCCTCTGAGTTCAGTCCAATACACTCTAAATTCCTGTTGGAAAGGAGGAAGTGTCAGTTTTTGAACATGATCTTTTTAGTTCCCACAAAACGCTGAAAGTGAAAGAACTGCTAAGAAAAAACTCATCCTATGTTAGTTTTCAGTGTTTTAAAGATAGTTAAAAGAGCATGTATGTATTTTGCAGGCAGTTTATGCAAAAAAAGTTCAGTAAATAATTCTTTACAGGCAAAAAGGTATATAGGCTCTAGGCTGTGTTTTCTAGTATCCTAATTGAGCATGGAACTAGCAAACTTTACTTTTAACTAAATGTTTTAAATATTTGTCAAACAATTTAAAGGGGGTATGTAATGGAAGGAAAATATATTTTAAATGCCACTTCAAAATCTTGCTCTCCCTAAAAGGCATACAAGTGGAAAATAGTGTGAGATGAACATGTGTAAAGACTCCAGTCTTCTGAACAGCATTCTCTTGAAGTGCCTGGTTGCATTGAATTTTGAGCCTGCCAGTTTACTTGCTATAGGGAGAAGATCATGGAGCTTGATGGTAGTCTGACCTATGAACTGGACTTCTTGCATTTGAAGTGGTATTTTACATGCATTGTCTTTAAATTGTGTAGTAATGTTTGTCAATCAACACCATGCCAAGGTAAATATGATTGTCTGACCCTTCTAACTGTTCCCTAATGCAGTCATGCTGGAGTGATGGGAAAGGTTTTTCTGTTTTCATGTGCCCCGGAGAACTACAGCTGTTACGGGACACTGAATTGGGAAGGCAACTCTTGTAAAACAGGAATTCTGTTCTAGTTTTCAGTTTACTTACCTGTTTTGTGTTTGTTGTTTGGTTATTGGGTTTTTTGTCGTTTGGGTTTTTTTTTTTTGAGGCGGGGGTTTAAAACACAGTCACAAAAATTGAGAAAAGAAATAACTTGTGAAGTCTGATAGGTCGTACAAATTAGGGTGAGCAACATTCCCTAGAGTATCCTGTAGGTGATCCTTGCTCCTTACCCTGCTAGCTCGTAACTAGTCTTTCTGGTGGTTTCTGTCAAATTACTAGTGTAAAATTTCTATAGCCTCTGGACCCCAGCCTCTGAGCACTGCAGTGTTGTGTTAAGGTAAATGTCCTGTTAAACCACCTGTCCCTGGCAAGTTAATGAAGGCTGTGAATGCGTGCTGTGGTATGGGGCTGGACGTCATGGGAAATTTTTGAACTGCGCCTTACGAACTGGGCTTTCCTCTCCATGGAAATGTAGCAACGGTAGTTGCCCAGGAGCACTTGTTATTGTTTCACAGCCATGAATATGTTTTTCTCTTGGGTGTCTGGTCTCTCAAAAGTGATAATATACCTCGTCAGTCCCATCTAAGTCTCTTCAGATTGGCTGCATATTATTGCTCTGTCCTGTTAGGTTTTGTTATTCCAGTACGGTAGTTACTGAATTTCAGAAGGAGGGATTGCTCGGGGGGAAAAAAGGTTTTACGTAAAAGGAGATAAATAAAGGAATGTAACAGGGAGCTTTATTAAACTTGCAGGTGTTCTCCTGCTAGATACAACAAAACAATGCATGGAATAATTTTTAGTGCTGCAGAAGAACTAATAGGAAGATTATTAGTCTACTTTTTGTTTCTTGGAGTTCCTGTTTTCTGTGGTACCTGGTTGTTTCTGTGTTTGTGAACCACCATGCTATTTTGATCGTATCTACCTTTAGCACTGCGTGACTCTCATTTTCTCTACTCTGTCTGTGCTTCTGCATCTACAGAGATGCAAGTGTAGGTAGGGTAAAAACGACTTTGTAACCCTAAGTACAGGGATTGTCATTATTAAGTCCTAAAAAAGGGCAATCAGTTTGATTAGGGACATGCTCTGAACATACATGCTGTTGTAACATACATGCTGTTGTAACATACACAAGCATGTAGGCATTTACAGATTTGCATCTCAAGTAGTTATCTTGGGTCAAAAAAATCACTCTTATTTTCCCAGTTAGTCCACATATGTTAAATTACCAGCTTACTAACTAAGAAAAAAAAAGATGTAGAGAATCTCACGTATACTTCAGGTGGCATGTCACTGAAGACTTCAGGATGGATACTGTTCTTCAGTAAAGAGAGGATGTGTCAGAGCAATATAACCATGTCAAACTTTGCTCTTGGTATTAAAAATATTGTATTAGCTTTTCACCATGGTGGTACCTATGAAATCAGTCAAACTCTATCCACATTTCAGTAGATAACAGGAAATTATAATGGGATCCTGGAGATATTGGTGGTTACCTCACATAACTTATTTTACCCCCCGCCCCTCCCCCAAGTAATATGAACAGAAATAACTAGATATCATTATTTCGGTGCAACCATTTGTGTCAGCCAGTGCTGAGAAACATTTACCCCCACAGACGTGTAGCTCCCGGCAATACATTTTTTAAGAAATAATTCAACACATCCACTTCCCAGGACTGTGTGCCTTACCTGGCATCTTGAGTGCCGGACAGACAGGTAACCTTGGAAGTACAAAGGCAGACCCGTGATCTTCTGCCTCTCCTGGAAGATTTCTCGGGGGGCTGGCTGAGGAATTTCCTCAGGTTGTTCCCTAATGCCTCTCAGCATCCTTTGGATCTCTCAGCAGGATATCTGGGTATCCTCTGTTGCTGTGCTCTTTTTTTTCCCCCTCACTCCCGTTGTTCTCAGTCTGCTCTGTATCAGCCTCAGCCAGAGAACTCGCCCCAGTGAGAGGGGGGAAAAGCAGCGCCTTGAAGAGGAAGTCTCTGTGCTTGCTTTTAGGTCAGTGCACGCCACCGAGACTGTGCTGGGTGTATGATCACGGGGGGGAACCAGACTGAACAGATTAAAGGGATCTTTTCCTTTAGGGTTTGCTTGAGGGGAGACATTCAAAGGATGAGCACGCTGGTATAGAAGTGCACCGTTACTGTGGTGGGTGTCACCTGGAGGTCATGGCGGAAAAGCCTGCTTTTTATGGCTTACAGCACTGGACTTTTCATGGGCTGCTGCCAGGGGGGAGACTGCTCTCGGCTGCCTCTGAAATAGTATTTAAATTTTTCATTGGGAGCATGGATTAACTTTGAGACTGCCAGAGTTGAACTTTCTTCAGCAAATGGCTAGGGGTATTACAGGACACTAAAAGTAATATTGGAAATAAATCTACCTATGCTTGTTTATAACTGGCAAGCATAAACCAACTTTGCAACGTGCATGTAGGAAGAAGGCTTGCATTGTGAAAGAGCTAATATACTGAAGCCTTTAAAGAAATTGTGAAGGGAGATGGTAGTTCAGGGACAAGATGTTGGTCCTGATGAAATGAGGGGTGAAATTTCCATCAAGTTCACAGAACCATGATGTTTAACTTAGTTTCTGGCCTTCCCCTTAGCGGTCAGAAAGAACAGAGATGACAAGCCTTGGTGTGTTGATGCTGGTTGCTACTAAATGCAAAGCAAATGTTAAAAAAAAAAAAAAAAAAAGAAAAAAGAAAAAAAAGGCTTATTCTTTGTTGAACATGTTCATGGCTTTTTCTGTTTCTCAGCTGTGTGTAGGCGTAAGATGAGTACATAATTAGCCGGTAAGGTGGTCTGCGATAGATCAGATAGCCACCAACCAACTCTGGCAGAGCAGGGGTTCAGCCCTAGGTGTGCAAGTAAATTCTCCGGATTCTGAACATGGCTGGGGACAGGTACAGGTTCACAGATTTTGGCCAAATTGCAGATTTTTGTACATGTTTGATTATGTTTAAATGGCAGAATTCGACTTTGCTGTTGAATGTTGCAGAAAAGCTAACGAACATGGGCACCTGCACCTTTGCTTGACAAGGCTGATGATAACAAGCTAGCACTTAGTCCACTGTTTGCCAGTGTGTGATAAAAAACATCATCCAAAATTATATTTTTGGGCCGTCTTTTGCAGATACTGTGGATGTTGTGGCGTTACGTTCTCAAGCAGTTGTTTTCGCTCATTGTTGAGTTCTTCACTGATGTTTTAAAGGAAAAACTGCAAGCCCCCGTGGTGGCTGTAGATGTTTTGTAGCGTTTAGAAACCCGAGGATTTGAACTGCCGTTTCCCACGAGGGAAAAACAGCGGGTCCCGCCGCCGCCCCTGAGGGAAGGGAAGCCAAGCCGCCCCGAGGCGGTCAGGAGGCCGGGGGGAGCCGCCGCTGGTTCCTGCGCAGGCGCGACAACGGCCCGCGGGGGGCGCGCGCGCAAAGCAACCTCCCTCCTTGGCGCGCGGCGGCCGCCGGCCAATGGGGCGGGGGGGAGGGGGCGTGGCCGGCGCGCTGCTCGTCGGCGGTGCGCGCGCGCAGCGGGAAGGCGCCCGAGGTTTGAAAGCGGCCGCGGGGGGGGAGCGGGGGCGCCGGCTCGGCCGGGTCCCGCGGCCGGGGTCTCTTCGTCCTCGCCGCCGCGGCCCGGGATGGCGGAGGCCTTGGTGAGAGGGCGCGGGGGGAGCGGCGGCAGGAGCGGGGGTGTGTTGGGGGCAGCGGCCCTTCTCTTCCGAAACAGGCGGGGCGCGGACCTCTCCTCACTGCGTTCCTGAGGGGCGGGCGGGCGGGGCCGTCCTTCCGCCCCGGATGGCGCCGCGAGGCTCTGGGGGTTCCTCGCTTCCCCGTGAGAAAAGCGGGGCTGGTGTTAGTGCTCTGCCCTCCCGCTTGGCCTCGGTTGCTGGCACAAACACTTGTGCTCTGAGGGCTTGTCTGCGGGGAGCCCCCTTTCTCTTGGGCTGCCTGCGGCTGCGCCAGTGGCTCCTCCGGGAGGTCTGCCGTTCACGGGTTAGCGTGTGAAGAGCCAGTGACTCTTGCCTAGGTATGCTAGAGATGTACTCATCTTCCTCCGGCCGTCCTCTGTCAGAGGTACACGGGGAGCTTAAGTCTTAAAAGCTCTTTATGAGTAGCGGGGTATGAACATAACAATGAATAGTTAAAACCTCTTTTAGATCCGTTACAGGAATTTTTCCTTTTCCTGTATGAAAAGTGGCTTGCCGGTTGATTATACTGCCCTCCGCTGCAAGGGGAAGAAGTTTAAGCCTGAGTGACTGATTTGCTGTGGCATATGCTTCTGCACTGTTTCTGAAGTGATGGCTTTTGGTCAGTTGTCTTCCTGTGCGACTTAGAGTTTCTTCGTGACATTTTAAGCTGATGTTGAAAATTTGCAGTGGAATAAATCCTTATGTTGTTTTGGTTATTTTTATTACCAGAAGTAATATCCAAAGAGGAATCATGAAGAAGTGCAAAATAATGTCAGTATGGCAAATTTAGGAAAAATGTGCTGAATTCTGTTGCATTAGGACTAGATAATCTCCATACCGCACATACCCGCTGTCCCAGTTTACACAAATGAAGAAGAGGTCATAATGGTTTTTCAGCTAAACATTTAGATTTTTTGGGAGACATTTTCTTGTCACATTGGTGAAAAACTGCACTCCGTTTAGCTCTCTAATTTTTCTTGACTTGTCCTTCTTTCCTGTTTTTATCCTCTACAGTCTTTGCCTGTTCCCAGCTCAGCAGGCTTTATTTCATTTATTGGCATAGAAAGTAACACTGATAATATACAGTCATTTGAATTATTACTGCTCTAGTTGTGGTAATAGGTGACTGGGGTCATGCCTGCTATTCGAATGGCTGTGATTATACTTGGGGTTCAAGTATATGAAGAAGTGCTGGGAGTTAATCGAGACTTTAGTTTTACCACGGAACAGCTGATGTGCCCTCACAGCCTGTCAGCGTGGTCTTGCCTGTGATAAACACAGGGTAAGAATCTCCATGTGAGCAGTTCTCACAGAGCAGCAGATGTGTTGTAAGGTTATGTCCTAGTTTGCTTTGTGGTAGTTCATTCCTTTTCCTTACTTAAAAGATTATTTCTGTAGTTATTACAGAAATGTTAACTAAATCCTTAGGTTCTCTGAGATTTCTGTCATGTAAGTCTCCTGTAGGTCTCTCTGACTTTAAATGCAACAGGTGCTTGATGGTTCTTGAGGAAAGCTGAATTTCTGGCAGTTGTTACAGGGGTCGTAGCTACTTCAGTGTTCTAAGAAAAACAGGGCTGCAGTAACTCCCACTAGTTTCAAATGGATTGAGAATCCTCCAGACTTGCTTACATGAGAAACAGGAGGTTGGTCGCTTATTTGTTTTTCTGTTGAGTGTCACCATGCTTACTAAAAATTGATTCTTATTTCTTCACAGAATCATTTTAAAAAAGACTACAGAGCAAGATTCTGCCATGGAGGAGGGTAATTTACATTTAAAATTTTATTCTTAGATACAATTGTTTGGAAAACTTACGTTGGTTTTTGTCTGAGAGCTTAATGTCAAAACTATTGGGTGTATCTTATTAAACTGATCATATGATGTTTCCCAGACTTCTTGTGTTTCTTAATGGTGGGGAGGAGCAAATTGTGCTGGGGGACAATGCACCAAGGATTTCCTTTCTATTCCTCTGCTGAGGCAGCAGGCTGTGGTGTAGCTATACCTAAGCTACCCCTAACTAGGCTGCCTGAACATGGAAGCAGTGGTCTGTGCAAGCATTTTGCCTTTCAAGAGGTGGAGAAATGAAGCCCACGCAGAGTTCTAGCTTATATGGCCCTTGCTGGTAAACGTTAGAGGAGTTTGAGTATTTGCAGTGCTGTAGCTTGCTTTAAAGGCGTGTCGGAAGTCCGTGAGCTTTTTATTACTAGAATCCATTTTTAGACATGCGTTTCGTGAACTTACCAAATCTACCAAATTACCTGTTCTTAAAGGTATATAATAATCATTATGGGAGAAATACTCCATGGCTTTTCTCTTGTTATTTTGGTTGTGATCAACGTGGTCCGGCTGGTGGATCACTTCTGCCATTTTCATTTGTCCCGGGGAGGTTTGAAATCGTAATCCAAGCTGCTGAGCTGTTCACTTGCTTACGGATTTGATACCTCAAGCCAATTCTGGCTGCTGAAACTGTTGTAGAAGCACAGAATAACTGTGGATAAGTAGTAGAAAGAGAAGCAGAGAGTGACTGCTTGTATGAAGGGATAGATGTGCAGCCTACCCATTGCATTTCTGGGTCTGCTGAGACTGGATCACTGTGCAGGCAACATTACTTGAGGACTTGATTTTTAAAAAAGTTATTTCTTTGAAGTGAGAATCTCTATTCATCCCAGAGCTCTTTTACCTGAGGGCTGTTGCAGTAGCTGTATGTTTTCTTTTATGTAGAGAGATTTCTTTATTCTCATCGTAATCTGTGACGGTGGGGCTTTTTCTCCTGGAATCCTTTTTTAGACGAGTTTCTTTGCAGGTGTCTGTGCATGGAAATGGTAAGTAAAATGTATTAAAGTTGGGACTAGTGGAAATAATAATCTAAACGATTAAGTAGACAGAACTTTTATATTGCTGGAACAGCAACATTTACTATTTTTGATTGAAAATATTTTTTTTTCCTCTTTCTAGAAATAAGATCGATGTACAGCCAGGTCAAAACGTTCTGAAACTCATACAGGATTGTTTCGAAAGTAAGCTTTTATTTGGTGTTTTGCTTAATTTGCAGGTTAAAGAAAAAAAAATAATTTCTTCCTTGTATTATATTTCGTGGTAAATAGAAAGAGATAAAAAATATAGATAAAATGGATAAAAATAGTGTCTTTCTCACAGTCTTTAAAAGCATCCCCTTCCCCGCTGCTCAAAACTGTCTCAGCAGTCTTACAATGGTGATCTTCTTCCTGAATAGCTGGTTTCTTTCTTGTTTGGATTTACGTGACCTTAATAAGCCTTAGCAACTTGTTAAAAGAAGTGAAACCTGGACAATTCCAAGAATCCCTTATTTATATTTTTTTCTTTATAGGTTGTGGCGGTGATCTTACAATAAGTTCTCCAAGTGCAACCTGTTGCTCAACTCCTATTGTCAGAAATGAGAAGAGGACTTCAATACAGAGCCAAAGGGTAAGTTAGTTATGGCAGTGTCACAACGTAGCATTGGGTACAAGTTTAGTTCTGTAGGATTTAGTTCTGTAGAATGTTGAATGAATAAGCTCTATGTCGCTTGTATTAGTACATAGGCTATAATTTAACCTTCTGTAATAGTTGTTGGTAATGTTTTTTTCTTAGTTTGTTGTGCTCTAATAGTAAATGTTCCATAACTAGATTTATTTAATAGCTTATTTTCTTGGGTTTTTGCTGTTGAAAGCTTTTTCAGCTTTTCAGCCAGGATAGTTAAATTCCTCACGGTCTCAGGTTGAAGCACGCTGCCTTATAACTGGTGGTGGGTATGGCTGTCTTGGACTCCATTGGTGTTGGTTTCAGTCACTTTGCCAGATAGATGGACACAGTTCGTAGCTATTTGATCGATAATAAAATTGAAAGATGATTCTTGCATAAAAGCAGCTTGTCAATAAATAGTTATCTGTACAATAACATTGTATATCTGTAACTTTGCTGAAGAGTGGAAACAAGTTGAAGGACTTGTTAATGTGCTGTCTGAGAGAATGATGGCAATAATCTAGTTTGTATATTTAGTTTTAATATTTTGATTCTAGCAGTTTTTTGTAAAAATAGGATATTCTATTAATGGCAGTGTTGAGAACAGGCATCCTTTATAATGGTGTTTGTTTACTTTAGTCTGATGTTAGAATACTGTATAATCTCAAAGTAATTCTTGCGAAACCACAGCCTGACTTATTAATGGTGAATTAAATTGCTTAATTCATTCTAATGAAAAGAGTAAATAGCTTGCCTGTGGACTAGCAGGATGTCTGTTCAAAGCTGCAAATTGATTTTTACTGTACACAGTGTTTAACCTTTTGTTTGAAATTTACATTTAGTTTTAGAAAGTCTTATGTGATAGAAAATTGAAGTGTTTAGTTAAAATAGAACTGTGCTTCAAATGAGTAAGAATTAAGGGAAGGAGGTTATATTGTGTCCTCTATAAATTTGTATTCCTGTCAAAATACTGTTGCTTTATCAGATGTTTTACTTTGTCTCATTATTGACTGACAGCCAAAGGCAGGGTTAACTAACTCTGTGAAAAGAGCCTGTAATTCTCCAGAGTCCTTACCTGCATCAGCACTAAACACAGTCAGCAGCAGAGGTTGGTAGCACTACTATTGAATTAAGTTTTTTTGGGTAACTATTTCTTGGGATTTTGTAAGGTTTTGAGTAGAAGAATTAAAGCTATTCTATATATATATATGGCAGGATGGTCACATGAATCACCCCTGAAGCCTGCAATACATGATTACGTAGCTGATTCTAAAACCCCAAAGTCTCCTGTGTCTAAAAGAGAAACAAGTAATATATTAAAAGATGTTGAAGCGCTATGTAAAAGTCCCGCCATATCTTTGGACCCTGAGGATGATCATGAGTCTCTTGGATCACCTCTTCTTGTGGAGGAAGTGAAAAGTTCTCCTGTACATATGTAAGTAGAGCTGAACGTGGTGGTCATGTCATGTGTCCGTTCCCTGCCTCCCCAGGGTAAATTAACGCAGTGCTTTCAATCATTTATGAGTTTGGATTGTGAACTTGTGAAAAGTAATTCCAAGCTTTTTAGAAAATTTCCATATCTGGGTTTAGAAAGGGCAGAATTGTTTTTTATTAAATACTGTGATGATAAGACTTAATTCCCAGAGGTGCAGTACCCAAGTGTTGGAAGCCTGTCAGAATGGATTTGAACTCCTTTTTGGCAGGAAAGTGCCCCAAATTATCAGCTTCTCAGATAGTCTAGACTTCTCCAGTGAATCCTCTTGACAGTGTTGACCTTAAAAGTTAACAAAAAATTTGTTAAAGCAGAGATGAGCAGTCATTGTTCCTCTCACTCTGAATATACAAATGTTTTATGCAAAGTAGAACAGCTTCAGTTGTGATCATTATCTCCTCTTTGGAAAGTTTGAAGCCCAGCTGCAATAGGGGCCAGTGGTCCCAGCCACAGTTCTGCTTTCCTGGAGGACTGAATCTCTGGGGTAGATCATGGAGAGGCACTGACACCGATCACATTGACTCCCATTGATGGAGTGCAATTGGGAAGAGAGTGTACCTAAGGTCTAGGAAACCTGACAACTTCTGAATCACATTTTGCTAAAATTAGGAATTTGTCTTGCTGAGCAGCCCTCACTTTGATCGAGAGTCACAACCTGACCCCATGTTGCCTCAATGATTTTGAATGCTTGCTACTATGCTGGGAAGTAGTACTGCTAACCTGTGCTCCAGCAAATTACCAAATGGAAGCTCATTCATAAGAAGTGAGACGCTGTCAGCAGGAGAAAATGAGAGCATCTGTCCATCCACACGATACTTTAATGTGCACTCAGGATTTATAGCATTATATTTGAACGCTGTTTCTCATACACAGATTACATTTTGATGACCAAAATACCCCTGCTGCAGCGAAGAGCCACGTGGAAGTTGAAAATTTGGAAGGACCTCAGACTGGGAAAGATGAGCAGGTTGTTCTCATGCAAGGAACAGAACGTATTGCTACGCCTTCTGTACGGAAAGAGAAGTCTTTCTCTTCGGCTGTCTTAGCAGCTGTAGCAACAGGATCACTTGGAAAAAGGTTTGTTTTGAGGCTTAATATGGAACATAATTTGCTAGTAAAGTAACCCAGTCCTGAGTACTGGAGCAACATCCTTGTATCTGTAAACATGGTCTGGGAGAATGTTTTGGGATAGTTCAACATTACTGAAAAATGCCACTTGAGAAAGGGTTTGAATAGTTCTTTCAAAGTTTTGTGCTGTTAGGATTTAACAGTGCTGTTGCTTTTGTCTGCCAGTAGAATAATATGTAGCTGTTGAATAGCATTTCAGATTGAGCCTGAGATGTTTTGATAGGTAGGTTGGAGGATTCAGGAAAACCTTATATGATTCTGAAGTTAGCAGTGATCAAGCAGTCTTTTTCAGAGCTAATATGGATCTCACCGGTTAGGTAGGAAGTTGACTCTCCAGCATCTGAGAAATAATGAGGTGTGAATATGAGGCCAAAGCAAAAAAAAAAGCAGGCCTTGTGCTCTTTTTGGAAGCTAAAGGGCAATGAATGATGAACTTCATAATAATTCTTCTGAGGAACGTCCTGTAGCGTGTTTAGATGTTCCAGAGTTGCTACTAGATTTGCAAGATGGAAAGTAAATTTTTTTTCCCCCAAATGATGTGAATACTTTGTCCCTCATTTCTTTAGGTATTCAGCCTCAATATCCCCGCCATCGCCTCCTCCTGTGAAAGATCAAGATATAGAAATAGAAAATGAATGTGAATTTTTAATTGATGAATCAGATGGTGTATCTTTTAATTCTTGGTTTTCAATACCCCATAAGAACAAAAAATCAAAAAAAGATGGCTCTGCAACTCCTAAACCTCAGCCCTCTGAAAAGGAGAAGACAGAGAGTAAGAAAGGCAAGAAGAGAAAAGCACAGGTTGAAGCACTTACTAAACAGAAAACGGATGATTTGGATGTCAGAGTACCTGGCTTCAAAGGGACATCAGAATCAGATCCAGTCTCTAACAGTGAAGGAAAGGTCCTTAAATCTCAAAGGCAAAACAGTACTCCTATGGGTAAGTTATTTAACAGCTCTTCAGACTTCTCCTTCCAGGTCATATTACTGGATTTTTTTATTTTTTATGGTGGTTTATTGGGAAATAAGGACAAAGTAGATGAGAGACATTAATGGATTTGTAATTGGTGTTTCAGTTGCATAGTTAGGTTTGCATGTATATAAGGCAGTGAGACAGAGTGTCATAGAAAAAAAATAATCATGGAATTGTTTAGTTTGAAAGAGACCTTTAAGATCATCAAGTCTAACCGTTAACCTAGCACTGCCAAGTCCACCACTAAACCATGTCCCTAAGCACCACAGCTACCCGTCTTTTAAATACCTCCAGGGATGGGGACTCAACCACTTCCCTGGGCAGCCTCTTCCAGTGCCTGACTACCCTTTCAGTGAGGAATTTTTTCATAGTATCCAATGTAAACCTCCCCTGGCGCAGCTTGAGACCATTTCCTCTCGTCCTGTCGGTTGTTACTTGGGAGAAGAGACCGAACCCCACCTTGCTACAACCTTTGAGGTAGTTGTAGAGAGCGATAAGGTCTCCCCTCAGCCTCCTCTTCTCCAGACCAAACAACCCCAGCTCCCTCAGCCGCTCCTCATCAGACTTGTGCTCTAGACCCTTCACCAGCTTCGTTGCCCTTCTCTGGACACGCTCCAGCACCTCGATGTCCTTCTTGTCGTGAGGGGCCCAAAACTGAACACAGTACTCAAGGTGCCGCCTCACCAGTGCTGAGTACAAGGAGACAATCACTTCCTTAGTCCTGCTGGCCACACTATTCTTCATACAGGCCAGGATGCCATTGGTCTTCTTGGCCACCTGGGCACACTGCTGGCTCATGTTCAGCTGGCTGTCGACCAGCACCCCCAGGTCCTTTTCTGCCAGGCGGCTCTCCAGCCACTCCTCCCCCAGCCTGTAGTGTTGCGTGGGGTTGTTGTGACCCAAGTGCAGGACCCCGCACTCAGCCTTGTTGAACCTCACACAGTTGGCCTCGGCCCATCGATCCAGCCTGTCCAGGTCCCTCTGCAGGGCCTTCCTACCCTCCAGCAGATCGACACTCCCACCCAACTTGGCGTCATCTGCAGACTTACTGAGGGTGCACTTGATACCCTTGTCCAGATCATCAATGAAGATATTGAACAGGACCGGCCCCAATACTGAGCCCTGGGGAACACCCCTTGTGACCGGCCTCCAGCTGGATTTAACTCCATTCACCACAACTCTTCGGGCCCGGCCATCCAGACAGTTTCTTACCCAGCGAAGCGTACGCCTGCCCAAGCCATGAGCAGCCAGTTTCTCCAGGAGAATGCTGTGGGAAATGGTGTCAAAGGCTTTACTAAGGTCCAGGTAGACAACATCCACAGCCTTTCCCTCATCCACTAAGCAGGTCACCTTGTCATAGAAGGAGATCAGGTTAGTCAAGCAGAACCTGCCTTTCATAAACCCATGCTGACTGGGTCTGATCCCCTGGTTGTCCTGTACGTGCTGCGTGATGGCACTCAAGATGATCTGCTCCATAACCTTCCCCGGCACCGGGGTCAGGCTGACAGGCCTGTAGTTCCCCAGATCCGCCTTCCAGCCCTTCTTGCAGATGGGCGTCACATTTGCTGACTTCCAGTCAGCCAGGACCTCCCCGGTTAGCCAGGATTGCTGGTAGATGATGGAGAGTGGCTTGGTGAGCACCTCCGCCAGCTCCCTCAGTACCCTTGGGTGGTACAGTAGCTAAGAGACTGACTGAGGCAAAGAAGGCATTAAGTACCTCAGCCTTTTCCTCATCCTTTGTCACTTTTTTTTTTCCTCCTGAAAAATTAAGGTAGCAGTGTTGCCTTATGAGCAGACAAAGAAGGTAGGTACCCACAAGCTTTTGCTCCTCTCTGTAGAAAGGAGGTTAAGATATGTGCTTTGAACTGGAGGGGATCAGTTTTTAGGAATTATTTGAGAAGGGTTTTGTAGTACGGAAGCAGGAAAACTGGAAAGCAGATTGAATTTAACATTTCTGCCTTTTTTTTTCTGCTAGGGAATACTGGAAGTACACCAAAAATTCTGTTTTGAATTTTTCATACACTATAGTTCAGAGAAAGCCTTCTTTTAACCATTGGGAAAAATCTGGGTTTCTGATATTTTTTTTTTTATTCTTTGGCTTATTTTCATGTGTTCAGATGTCAACATATATCTTCAGGTTTAATGCAAAAAGATATTAATGTCCAAGTGTTTTGTGTATTGATAGGAAAGACTAAAAGGGATGCACTTAGGCAAGGCTCTCCAAATCAGAAAAAGGAGACGTCCTGGAAACCAGAAGCCGAAGAACTGATGTTGTCACAGTCTGGATTGGAAACAAAAGCATCTGATGCAGAACAATGTAAAACAAGGGTGATGCCAAATGAGGATTCGCCTATGCTCTCAGCTGGGCATCAGCAAGAGCGGACTGTGTCTCCAAAAAAGAATCTCAAGTCTTCCAAGTATCTGCAGTCAGCTTCAAAAGCTGCTCAGCATTTAGTTCACAAGAAACAAACTGCTAAGCAGAAACTTGCAAAAGATACAGTAGCTAAGAGACTGGCAGAAAGTCCGAGGAAGAAGCTTAAAAAATCTGGCAAGAAAAGTAGTAATAAAAAGCCTCAGTTACAAAGAGAGGAGAGTTCTGACACTGAACCTGGCGAAGAAGAGCTCGAAAGAGAGCCTGTAAAATTGGAAGAAGTGTTTACTTCACCTCTGCATCAGAACTTACAGACTTCCATGATTCAGAAGCTGGCTAAGTCTGACAAGCCTAAAAACGTATTGCGTGCATTGGAGTCACTTGGTGGTGCAAATAACAAAACTCCTGTAAAAGCACTGCAGCACCTCATAGACGGTGTGAAGAATTCTGGAAAGAAACAATTGTCAGCTAAGTCTTCAGGGAAGATAGCCAAAAAGATTTGTCACAGAGCCAGTAAAGGTGTTTGCTCAAGCCCTGAGGACGCCGAGTCTCAAATGGACTCTGACAGCTCTTCTGTACAGGACATGGCAAGAAAAAACCAGAAGTTATCAGATATGAAAAGAAAAAGAAAACGTAACACGCAACATGGACTACAGTAAGCTTTTTATGTAATTCTTTACAGGTGTGGTATAACTTGGTAGATAATTAAACACATCTTGTTAACTTTTAAGCAGTAATGGCCCATTTAAACTATGTGACAGTTTTGGGCTGGTTGAATAGCTAATAGAGAAACCAAGTGGTGTAATCAACATCTTCGTCTCAAAGGTGGGTGCCAAATCTAGTGTCTGCATCTGCATAAGGAAACTTGCGCTGGAATTTTTAAAATGTTCTTCCGGGACTTGAGTAGCAGATCCAGTTTAAAAACAAAAAAAAAGGCAAAGAAAAGACACACGTGCACATACAACCTCACCACCTGTAGAATAACTTCACTGTTAAGTTTGTTAGTTTGTTTATAAATTGAGAAAATACAGTGTTTAATTCTTCAGCTATATTTATTTTTGTGGAAGTAAGTTTACTGATGATTGGTAATCAAAAGAGGAAGTTTCTTTAATCAGTCTAATTGAGTTTTTAATTATTGTTCTTTGCATTGCTTTTTAAATTTTTTTTTACAAATGTCTTTTTTATGGTTCTGTTCAGTACATACAATTATTGATCTACAGGTTCTTTTCAGTAAGTAAAATTGACTTAACAGTAAATGTAATAATAATATTTTTTTTCTCTTCTAGAGATTCCTTTGCAGCTGAGAAGGCTACGAGTCGTGAAAGGTAATTTCCTGAGTTGTCTATAAAACTTGCATTTAATCCCATTTCTTCCTCACTGAGAACAGCTGTTTGGTACTACTACTGCGTTGTGTGTTCTACTAGTGAAGAACCTAGAAAAGGGATCATGATTCATGCCTGAGGTGTTTAAATATGGTGCTAATACAGTTAATAAACTAATAGAAGTCTTCTTACTGTCATGAATAAGGGGTCATAGTAAGTTTCTTGCCTTTGGGGATTTTTTTTTCCTTTGAGGCTTGCTTCCACGTTAGTGTGTGATTTTTGAACAGTGCTCCTAGAACTAATAACATCGTACTAATAAAGTTGCTGTTAAGTAGGATATACAACCCAAACTCTTGTTCGTGCATGTAGATATGCACATATCTTCTCCTTCATGGGATGGGAACTCAATAACAAAGCAAACAGGAGTGGCAGTCTATGAATTTATTAAATTCTTAAGTTGTAATTCTAC
Organism: Nipponia nippon; assembly: GCF_047370975.1. Lineage (NCBI taxonomy): Eukaryota > Metazoa > Chordata > Aves > Pelecaniformes > Threskiornithidae > Nipponia > Nipponia nippon. The sequence continues at coordinate 60,027,430 of NW_028262380.1, forward strand.
TGAAAATTTTTTTGTTGTAAGCGAGCCTACTGCAGGCTTAATTGGACAAATTTGTGGTGTAGGTTTGCTAATCTGGCTTTGAAATGCATCTTCTGCAGTTTAGGTGGATCGCAGCTGAACTTCATTGGCATGGTAAAAGCAGTGTCGCACAGCCACGGATAGGGGAAGGAGGAAAGGTTAGGGGTACTAAAGCTAAGGCTGTAAGGGAAGCCCCGTTATAAGTGATTTGATTGCTAGAGAATCTCCGGTGGAGTTACATTAATGTTAATTATTGTGATTTTATGGGGGAAATTTTATGACAGAATACAGCAATTACAAACTATTTTACTGTCCTTCCCTTACAGTATGCAAAACATTTCTTTAAATCACTTCTATAATCATGGTCTAGGAGAATTGTTTGAGAGGTGATGCTATAGAGGAGAGGAGAAGGTCTGTTTCTTCTGGGAGGGAGAAAAAAGAAAAAGAAGTCACAGGATTTTTAGGAAACCTGTTTAGAGAGAAGGTGTGAATGCTAGTTTGTCTGCCTGATGACTGAATAGAGGAACAATTGATGAATTTGAGACCTGCGATTCCTAACTAGCAGTTGTTTGCTTCAGTGTTTAATCGGTACAGACAGATGTTTAGAAAGGAAAAAAAAACCCACCCCACATGATCTGAAAAAAAACTTAAATTTGCTATTTTTGATAGTGTTGTAATGTTCCTTTGACATTTAACATATTCAAGCAGGTGTATTTTTTTTTCCTTTGAAGTGGGCCCGTTCTAGAACATCGTGATAAGTTTACTTCCAGAAGTAAGTCTTGTGAACAGGATAATACATCTTCAGGTAATGTTTAAAGTTGGTGTTTTCTTGCATTGTATGTATAAGCTTCTTAAAAGCTGTAATTGATGGTACAGTAATTTCTGTTGTATTCTGATTGTCCAAGAGCAAAAAATGCAGATTGTATTGGCTGCGGTCATGTTTCTGCCAGCGTACGTGATACAGTATGCCAGCTTCACATTGTGTTAGCTTTGGAAGGACAAGCACTGCATGGTTTGCCATCACGCCTACCAGGACAAAGTTATCCTTCCAATATACTTTGAACAAATTTTTTAGACTCAGTTTGTACCAGTTTGGTGTGTTGCCATGTGATGATACCATACAGGATCACTTTAAGCCACCCTAGAACAAATTGTCCAGCCTTACAGAATCATGGCCTGTTCGCCTAAAAATATTTTGGTTTTCTTTTAAGTTTCCCTACGCAAATTGCACATATTGTCATAATGAATATGAGCCCTGGGCATAGAAAGCCTTTTCGTTAGTGTTTTAGAGCCAGTTGTGAATGTTCTTAATTCATGCAATGCTTTCTTCAGAGACCTAGTTTTGTGTGTGTTCTGGTAAGAAGTTTGTTCTAAAGTTAGGCTTGAGTGGTATAAAGCTGAATGACCTTGCACTTTGATCAATAAAATTATGTGTAGAATCATAGAATTGTTTAGGTTGGAAAAGACCCTTAGGATCATCAAGTCCAACCATTAACCTAGCACTGCCAAGTCCACCACTAAACCATGTCCCTAAGCACCACGTCTACCCTTCTTTTAAATACCTCCAGGGATGGGGACTCAACCACTTCTCTGGGCAGCCTCTTCCAGTGCCTGACTACCCTTTCAGTGAAGAAGTTTTTCCTAATACCCAATCTAAACCTGTCCTGGCGCAACTTGAGGCCGTTTCCTCTCGTCCTATAAACTTGTTACTAGGGAGAAGAGACCGACCCCCACCTCGCTACAACCTCCTTTCAGGTAGTTGTAGAGAGCGATAAGGTCTCCCCTCAGCCTCCTCTTCTCCAGACCAAACAACCCCAGCTCCCTCAGCCGCTCCTCAGAAGACTTGTGCTCTAGACCCTTCACCAGCTTCGTTGCCCTCCTCTGGACACGCTCCAGCACCTCGATGTCCTCCTTGTAGTGAGGGGCCCAAAACTGAACACAGTACTCGAGGTGCGGCCTCACCAGTGCCGAGTACAGGGGCACCATCACCTCCCTGGTCCTGCTGGCCACACTATTCTTGACACAAGCCAGGATGCCATTGGCCTTCTTGGCCACCTGGGTACACTGCCGGCTTATCAGAGGAATGGGTCTGAGGGAATATTTACTTGAATGTATAGTTTTCATGTAATTTTCAAGCTTACACTGTTTAATTACATATACTGTTTATCTATATTGGGTTTCATATATGTTTAAAGAAAAAAATGTTAGTGGGAACACTAACACTGGGAGTTCTGCTTGTATTACCTTTGGTTGCTTCTAGTGGGTATATTGAATAAAAGTCAGGAATAGTAAATGCTTATAGTGGTGTGTTTTTGAATATATTTTCAGATAATTCTGAAGACTTTAATTGTCAAGTAAGAAATCTGTTGTCAGACAACATAGCAAGGCATAATAAAATAGGTAAGATTATTTTAGAATACCTTAATGTAAGTGCATAAACAGAAATGCATTTCCAACTTGCTGTAAACTTTGCTGAAGGAGACACAGGAGAACACCTAGAAATGGGTTCATATGTTGATAAGTATTTACAGATAAGGCTTCTTAGTTCTTCAGGGTACTATAACCTTGCTGTAATTTTTAAGTTACTTTTAAAAACTTCTAGTGTTTCTTTTTTTATTACTGTATTCAACAATTATCTTTAACAGTCACATTTCCATTTTTCATTTACTATTGAGTCAAGACGCTGCTTGCAGTTCAGTAAGATCAGTAAGATTTTGAATTAGTTTTACACAGTGTAACTGAGGGTGCAAATAACCTGCCTTCTGTGGTGGACTGAGTCTGGATGGGATGGAACAATAGGCATGCAGTCGATTGTAGTCCCATACTAGTCTGCTTTTATTGTTTTTTATTCCCTTCATTATTATTTTATGCACAACACTACAGTTGTCTACCTTGAAAAACTATTTCAGCAGGGTTTTTTTATTTACCATTTTTATTTTTAGCCTTTAAATATTCTTGACTAATTTGCTCTCAACTCTTAAGGGGCTTTTATTCTTTCTTACAAACACTAAAATATTGAATCTTACTTGTATTGATATATGGCAGCTTAGCAAAATTGGAATTTGAGACTATGTAATAAGTAAGTCTGAAGATAAATATCTGAGAAGTCTTGGAAATGCGTGGCGTTTGTGTTGGCAAAAGTGCTGCTCTTCTGGACCTTGGAGATGGGACTTAAGAATCTGGAAGAGATGGGGCTGTTTGTGCCGTTTCTGTTACTCTCTTCTTGCCCTTAACCAAGGCAGTGTCTTTTCACTGTGGCTAATGAAATCCTTCAGATTTAGGCAGGCTGCTTAGTCTCCGTTGAGAGCTTTGTATTCACAGTTGTAGCGTGTTTGCTGCTCCTTGTGCTTGAGCCCCTAATGTCTGTGTATCAGTGATTCACTAAGATATATAGAATGAAATCTGAAGTCAGCATGGTGACTGTTTAAGAAAAAGGGGAGTGAAATACTGATGTATGCAAAAGAAGGCTTTTGGCATTACTCTATTCCCTTTTCCTGGCATGATAGCAATGTGATATAAATGTCAACTGGGAAGTGTTGACCCCCTGATATGGAACAACAGGAAAGGATACTCACTGTTTTCTATTTTTGAATTTTCCTTTCATGCTTAATGTGAATGATTTCATCCTTTAAATTAGTAATGCCTTCCAACACACCTAATGTTCGTCGGACAAAAAGGATACGACTAAGACCTCTGGAATATTGGCGAGGCGAGCGTGTAAACTATACGATGAGGCCTTCAGGTATTAGTTCCAAAATACCTATTTGCCTTCCCCTGACAGGGCAGTAAAGAGAAATCTGTGGGTTGATCTTGTGCCATGAAAGCTCTGAGGTGCTTACTATTTGTAATTTTATAAAAAAGTAGATTATTTACAGTCTCCAGCTATTTAGTCATCTTTCCGTGTAGTCTTTTTCTCTCCTGATATTCCTGTGTCAGCTAGAAATAGTATCAGCACAGCGTGTTAAGTACCCTTGCCTTAACTGTTCAGGGAAGAACAAAATGGCTTCTCTGTATTAGTAGGTTTATTACATCAAAGATTCTGTATGATACCGGAACAAGAGACAATCTACTGGATCATTCATTGGAGCATTTCTCTTTGTGTGGGGATTGTTCTCCAGAGCAGATACTATATTTTATCCAGTCTCAGTGTTAAATTCCCTAAGTGATAGATTGTATCTAGTTCACAGGGATTTTTTTCTGACAATTCAGCCTAATTTGGTCCTTTCCTAATCAGTGTGCTTGAAAATAATATTTCTTTGTGTGCCTAAAATTGATACTTCATATTAAAAATTGACTCTTGTGTCATGGCTTTCTGAAATGTTCTTTGACTGAAATATGATCAGATTCTTTTCAGAAAGTCTCAAGTTGCATTTCAGTCCAAAATACTTCATGCTGAAAAGCATTTTCATTTGTTCTGGCTTTCTAAAGCTATCTGAAAAGTTCAGCATCAAGGAAGTATATTCTCAACTGAAATGCTTGTTGGTTGTGCAAGTCTGCATTCTTGTAAAATGATTATGAGTTAGTGAACTGTGTTTAACTTTCTTTTGTTTCAGGAGGACTTGTGATTAGTGGAATAGTGTGTCCAGAAACAGAGCCTCACAGGAAGATTAAACGGAGGAAGGGTGGTCACAAGCAGAAAAGAGATGAAACAAGTATGAACACAGGCTTTTTTTCTTTCGATACTTTAAAAAAAAAAAATCTGTAATCAAATACTCTATTGCTGTAAGATTTTTCTCCTGTAAAAACTTGATTCTGTCTCTGGGTGAAAATAATTTTATAATGAAATGTGTTAATGTGATCTGATGTGGGAAAAAACTGTTTATATTTTATCTATGGCAATGCTGTATAACCTTGTTGTAAAAACTTTAACTTCTCAGCATTAGAAAGGAAGAGATACAGGACATATCCAGAAGTGTTATGGGGCCTTTAAAGCAGGGGTTGAAGAAAATAAGCTGTACTTCTGTCCTTGTTCAGCTTGTTGATTAATGATGCTGAAGTGTTTAGTTTCATAATGCACAGTTAAGGTATAAAAACTTCTGGTCGTTTTACTGATACCTGCAATATCACATCTGAAAAGGCATGTCCCGATCCAATGTCGGGGGAGGTTTCGATACGATCCCAAGGATGAGATTAAGATGCAAACGAGGTCAAATGCTGTACAACCTTTTGACTTTGACGAACGAAGGGGTGAGGACCGGGTAGGAAGACGGCGGGGGGAAAGAAAGAGAGAAAAGGAGAGAAGAAAGAGAGAAAGAAAGAGCGTGCTCAGGCGGGTGAGAAGCGAGCCACGTAGGGGAACTAGCTACCGACACTCCGAGTCCGGCGTTGTCCCGTCGATCAAAGGTCCAGTCGGTCCAGTCTCTGTGTCCGCAGGAGCAGCTTCCAAGGAGGTGCGCGGGGTAGGACGAGAAGAGAAAGAGGGCCTCAAAAGGCGCACGCGGCCCTTTTATAGGGCCACGCACATGTGCAGAACGGGTCTGCGTACATGCAGTTTGCGCTTCTGCTTTTCGCGCCCTGGTGTCTGCGCAGGCACGCGTGCAGTCCATGGCCCTGCCTTTCGCGTCCTGGCCTCCGCTTTTCGCGTCCTGGCCTCTGCGCAGGCGTGCGTGCAGTTCATGGTCCCGCCTCTCGTGTCCTGGTCTCTGCTTGGGCATCCTGTGGTAGTTTCGTCAGGGGCTAGATGTTGAAACCAGAAGATGGTGGTAGAACGGCAATGTCAAGACAATTCTGGTTCCATAACAGTCCTCGACAAGGCAGCATATGGTGTCAATAGAGTTTTAAGCTATTGTAGGTTAAATACAAAAACATAACAAGGTAGGTGAAGAGAGAGCTTTAAGAACAGTGCATAAAATGGTTAGAAGTGGCCAATAAATCTATGTTTAAACAAACAGGAACAGGAAACTTTGCTAGAGCCTCTGTGGCCAGTAGGTAATAAGTATGTAGGTAGTGCTCAGAAAAGGGAGATAGAGTCCAAAAGCCAAATGATTTTTGCTGTGCTCTCTGTGGAAGATTGTTTTGATGCTAAAGAACCTTTCTTTATGGGGACTGTCTAGAGCTTCTGTTTGAGACAGAAACATTTCTATGTGAAGTTATAGAACAAATAAGACAAACGCTAATAAACATGGAAAATGCCATATGGTCCTGACACAGTTCTAAAACAAATGAGGGCTTTTATAATCATTAGAGAGATAAGGAAGAAAACAGTCAATGTTGGTACAAATTCCTGATTTTCTAGGGCATTGCATGTAAATTTTATTCCTTACCTCAAAAAGAAAGTAGTAGGACTGGAGAAGGTTCAGAGAAAGCTTGTCAAAAACATGGAGGGACTTCTGTACGGGAAGCAACTACATGGTGAAGGCTCCTCAGCCCTGAAGAGAGTACTGCGGAGGTGTGAGAAAGACGTATAAAATCACAAGTGGCATGGAGAGGGGGAACAGAAATAAATTGTGGTTTGTTTTGTTGAGTGGGTTCGTTCGTTTGTTTTTAAACACAAGAACTAGAAGGTGTGGAAGGAAGACAGTGAGAGCTGGGTTTTTCAAACAGAATAAGGCAGCTCTTCTTACTATGTGCTCCCTGCCCCAGAATACTGTGGATAAAAATATTTATGTAGGTTCAAGGTGAGAACTAGATAAATTCACAGAAGACCTAACTGTTAATAGCTCTAAATAAAGTGTGTGAGCTCCATGTTAGAGGTGGAAAGTATTCCATGGAAGTGCCATTACACTACTATAGCATTTTTGGGGACGGAAGGGGTACCTCCTTTTGGCCATTGATGGAAGACAGGATCCTGGTCTAGATCAGCCTTTGATCTAAGTACAGTTTATGTTTTAATATAAATCATTTGCAGTCCATGTAAACCTGAGCTGTTAGTGCCCGTTCATACTGTGTCCTAGAAGAATTATTGCTTGCTTTAGCTGCGTTTGAACTGTCTTCCAGAAGTGATGGATTTCCCCTTTAACAGACATTCATCCTGAGACATAATCTTTTGCTAGCATCCTTGAATTTTAAGTGGTGCATATAAGGACCATCAGCTGAGTAGAATTTCTAGGACAAATTCCTAAATTTTATTGATATGATAAAAATTCTGTGGTTATAGCCGTAGAGTTGCACCTGTTGCTGCTTCTTTTTGGAGAGAAATGGTTATGTTCGAACAAAGCTATTTCAGACACAGTGACTTTCTTCCTACCCCTGACTGTCTTGGCATAAGAGTATTTAAGCAGCCACGAGTGCCTATTAGAGTGCTATAGCTTGCCTTTAACATCCTTTTTCTGACTGCATTTAAAGAAACTTCCAGTGCACTGTGGAGCTTAAATTGTCTGCTTAAGAGAGTTCTGCAAGAGAGCTTTGGGATATTTATTCTGTCATGAACATTCTCTGGCGTCTCTTTTCTATTTGAAAAGCGTAAGGTTGTCATCATCTTGTAGGCTATTTCCTTCTCTGGAAAAAGCCTTTTTATTATAGAAATCGTTCTCTGATTTACAACTTACGGTGAGATTCCTGTAATGGTATTTCTTGAGAAAAGGAAAATTGAGCATGTACTTATTCTTTTGAACACTTTATATCTTAAGTCTCCTGATGCCCATCAGCAGTAGGTAAAAGGAAAAAACTTGTTCTTCATACTTCATCATGTATTTTATATCCTTTTAATATCCTCTCAGCATCTGTTGCTAGAAAAGCACTTCTCTTAAAATGCAGATACTTTTGAGTAAATAATGTCATTAATAGCATAGGATAAATAGTTAGCATTCCCCTGGAAAATTCTTTAGGATTTAGAGACCCTTTATCTATTACACACAGAAATAATTCCAATGAAAATTACATTTTCAAAGAATTGTTAAGGATGGTTTCCTTTTATTTGAAGAAAATGTATTCAATCTGTTTAGTCACTTAACAAATTTAAGTACTTGTCAGTGAAAGTTGTGGAAAAGTTGTGGTTAAATAATTAAGTTTTTAAAATGTAGAGTGATTATTTTTCTGGTTTTGTTTTGGTTTTTTTTTTGTCTCCTCAGGAAGTGAGATACCTGCAAATTTGGATCACACCCTCGCTGATACTTCTAAGCCAACCGTTGTACTGGACCCAGTAACAAATGAGGAAGTACTTCTAGGTGAGTTGAGGGGATGTGACCAAGGGCCTTTCTGAATTACGTAGTAAGTGTTCAGACTGATAAGAAAAAAAATTGTTTGTGCCACATTGGGCATAAAAAGGTAAGCTGTTGAAATATTCATTGCTCTTCTGGAGAAATTTCTGAGGGAGACCCAAAAAGCGTCATGATTTTTCAGTTAAATATTGAGTCTAGCTCTTGGGGGTGTTGCACTGAAACAATATGTAATGCATATGATTTCATAAGTAGTTACTGAGCAAGTAACAAGACTAATTATGTGTTAGCATTAATGTTAATCTCCTGGACTTTTTTTTGTAGAATGTGTTAACACCGAAAGCAGTCACTCATGCTTCTTCAAAGATGAATCGGTAGAAATATATAAAAATTTGAATACATCTGCTTTTGCCAGTGGTAGATTGATTTTGAAACCATTTAAAGAAAAGGGACACCAGTTTGTCCACATGGATACAATAGTAAGTATGCTTTTTTCCTTATTTTTATAAAATGGGCTATGTAAACAGAAAATCTTAGGATGGTTAGAAGTAGCATACGAAGTTGACAGGTTTTTCAGGTTTTTTTTCCCCACTATAATGCAAATAGATACAGAAAACATTAATGAATCATTTCAGTTGTGAAATCAGTTATAACCAAAGAAACTTGCTAGAGGTACTTTGCATGCACGTTGCCCTGCTTTGCTTCACATTAAAGCTGTATGTCCATGTACGCTTACTGTCTGGATCTTGCAGGCGAGATAGAAGTATCAAATAAATAAAATTGGCCCCCATCCCCCTTTAAGTTGTGTGTCTTATTTTTCAGCAGGTTGGGGAAAAAGGGATTGCAGCTCTGCTAGCTTATTTGTTTTTTGATCTTTGCTACAACATGTATGCAAAACAAAGAGTATGTTCTCTTGGATAACTTTTTTAAATGTTTGCAAAAGAAACATCGTTAATCTTAGAACCCTTTGGCTTTCATTAAGGCTTTCCATGTTATCCGTGGCAAAATTATTGTTACCTTACATAAGACGTCATATTATCTGACTACAGGGGACTTCTTCTATGTTCCAGCAGGTAAGTACATGTGTTTAAAACCAATTTGTTGGAGGTGGATGAGACTGAACTAGCATGCTAGGAAGCAAAACCGAGCTGAATGATGGGAAGAGAGAAGTTTGAGCAGAGAGTATAGGGTTATGAAGAAAGGAATGTGACCCCACACTGGACGTGGGTTGATGACCTAACCTTTGAATGCAGTGATACAAACACTGCTTGTTACGTGAGTTGGCCTCAAAAGTTTCTGATGACACTACAGAGTTCTAAGAGTGAATTTCTCTTGGTATTCTGGTTCTGTCCCTAGCTATAACATTGCGGAAACTTCACAGACAGCTTAATATAGTGGTAGTTAATATAAATGTTTTGGTTACCATCTGTTTGCTGGTTTTTCTACATAAAATTATGAAAATCCATTTGGATCAGTTCACCATATTTTACGCTTTGTGTTTGATATATAGAAGGTCCAGAATATCTTGTTGAATGGGTTGTAACTTCATGTGGGTTGTTGAGGATTTAGACACCTCTGATTTTGCCCTTCTGAGATAAAAGTGGAATGAATTCCATATGGGAAGCTGTCCTTCAGTGGTTAAGACACTAGACAGGACAGTTGGTAGTAGCTGTAAAGCAGGCTGTTCGTAAAGCTGTAGAGAGCTTTTGTACAGCTTTCTTGCGAAGAAACTATGTTAGAAAATGACAAGCTACCACTTGTTTTTCCGTTAACTTTTCACCATGGCGTCCTGATTGAACAATCATTGTTCAGTTAAGGCTTGATGCTTTGGAGCTTTTTTTTTGTTTGCTTTAATCTTAAAAGTTTAGGGGTCTGCAGAGACAATTTTGGAGTTTGCTTTTTGGGAAAGCAGATTACCTAAACTGCTGAAAGTTCCATATGGCCATAAGGATCTATACTTCATTTCCATTCTTCCCTGCTTCTTGATGGCCTGTCTCAGTATGCCTGGATGGGCAATGCAATGTTTGTGGCGGGTGTGATCTCTTTGTAATTCATCAAGTGTGACTGTATATGAATATTAGGATGTTGCTCATTCCTGACATTCAGTGCCTTTTAGATGTTTCTGTATTTGTGGTCATGTTAGTATGCAAATCCCCAGTGAAGATCTGCAGGTAAGTTTCCATGTGCAGTTTTTATTGAGATTTTCTGTAGGAATAAATTAAAGTAAATTCACCTTAAAGTTTTCTTTTGGGTTTTGAGAGCTGAGAGCTCAAGCCTGTTAAGTTCTTTTCAGTAAAAATCTTCTCAGCAAAGATGCACTTTTTTCTTACCACAGGTTAAAATAAATGACACTAGCTGTATTCCTTGTTATCTCTTTGAAATGCAATGACATGCCTGTAAGAGTGGCATCCTAGATTAGGGGTTAATATTCCTTCTGTTAAAATCTATGAAATGAAAATACACTTGGCTGAAGACAGGACGGGACTTCAAAAATTGCTAGTGGTTTCTAAAGAAAACTGTCTGTTTTTATTTGTAGGAAATGGATATAACGTACGTAATCTTCTGAACGAAGAAAGTGTTCTTCTCTTCACACAACTCAAAAAAGACAGGTGAAGAACTTTGCAGAAAAGTTTGCTGAAACACTTTCAAGCTTTTGTATGTTTTGAAGTTCTTTTTACATACAAAAAGTGAGTGTGCCCAGCTTAATATTACAAATTAGTACAGAGCAGCTGAAATCAACGTGAGAAGAGTTAAGAACAAAATCAAAAGACCTCAGTAGTTTGCTATCAAACTGAAATGACATACTGAAGGGCCTCACTCTGCATCAGTTACTGTTCTTGCGTCATCCAAAGACAGAAAGATATACGTATAAAATTTGTGGCTAAAGCACATTGTTGTTCCAAATTGTATTTGTATGCCTAATCTCCCTAAAGATGCTTAGCATTTGAAAAAAATTTTGACACCCTCAGCTAACATCTGATAGTCTTAATGTCTGCCTGGTACAAACTGCTTAGAATAATCTCTATTTAAATGTAGGACCGTGCTGTTCACATTCCAGTAATTGTTGTCTAGGAGACGGGCTGCTGGAATGCTTGTGTGCTGGGGTCCAGCCGCCTTCTAATATGTTAATGACAGGCGTTTCTTCCTTGTCTAGCAGATGTATGATTAGTGCCTCAAACTCGAATTGTAACGTGGGAGCTCTTAAGTAGGAGCTTATCGGTTGTATCTTTTGTATGGAAGCTATGGCTTGATTAGCTCTGAACATTGTGGATAGCTTTATTTTGTGTAACAGCGATAGGTCATTGCCAAATGTATTACTTTAATATCGCCTTTTGTTTTGCTTGCTGTGTTCCTGGCTAATAATGAGGACCTTTGGGAAAACTGTAATTATACTGTATACTCCAGAAGCCAAGTCTAGACAGCAGATGGTATACATAGCATTTGTCTCCCAAGCTCTTCAAGGTTCCTTCTGGCTGAAGATAAGGATAAACTACAGCTATTCTGGTAGGGTGCTTTCTCTCTGGTCACTGCTATTCTAGAAGAGAAGGAGATGGGGAAAATTAAATTGGAATAGTAAACTTTAAGGACTTGAGGACTGAGTATTGACCTTGTAAACAGTCTTGACCATGATCTTTATGGTAAATCTAGAGTATACATTGAAGTAGGAGCGATAAATTGGCTTTAGTGCTTCCCTTAAGCTTTCAGCTGCTGGCTAACTTCGTGTGTCTGTGAAAGGGCTTGGACACTAAGATTACCGTGCCTCTGTGAAAGACCCTTTAGATTGAGGTAATTTTTTCTTACCATTCTCTTCCAAGGAGTAGTTGCTATGATTAATGCATATGTAGACTGGCAGTGGAAATACTTAGTAGAAGCTATGTGGCATCTTTGCATTCATGGCTAGGTCATGCTTAACTCTCAGAAGATGAAACAGAGGAACATACCTATTGCTATTTAGTTCTTCCTCTGTCTTGATACGAACTTTGTTGTCAAAGTTCAGACTGCACAGGACCTTTTTTTTTTCTTTTTTTCGCAGCCCCAACTTTTGTAAGCAGTTTAAGAGCTAAAATGAAAAAAAAAAGTCATTTATTTACAGCTGATAATAATTGGATGTTGGCAGCTTGTCTAAATTTTGGGCTTGGGTTGGTCTCTTCAAGGTCAGCAAGATTCAAATATTGTCCCTGCTGTGTTGGATCGGTACCAGATACCAGACGGGCACACATGCTGTCTCCACTGCTTAAGGAGATCCCACCCACTAAACATTTAGTTTGTAATTCTTTCAAACCCTCAGGCTTGCAGAGGTCTGGAAATTTGCCACTTGGAAGAAAGTACAGAGCTAGCATTAGACCAAAGATCCTCTGCTCCTTGCCCAAGCATGTCTCCCAGCGGTCAGGGCATGGACGTGGTGGTCTCCAAGACCAACAGCTCATTGGTTCCAGCTGAAAGTCAGAACAAGACCACTTTTCAGTTGTGTTGAAGGCCAGGGAGTTCAGAAGGAAGATAGCCTGCAAATTCTCTTCTGCATTACCTGTCTGCAGAATTGCGTAGCAGAAGGATACTTTGTTAAGCGGTTGGTGACTGTGTATGGACGATGGAGCTCATGGCCCTAAAGGAAAGCGTGGGTGTGTGTTGTCGTGGAGCTCAAGGCAGCCTGCTGCTTTCCAGCAACGTGTTCTAGTTTGGTGGGTTCAGATGAGATGTGATACATCGCCCTTATTGTATCAGGCACCGATGTGTCTTCCCCCACTGCGCCATACTGCAACTTAGCAGCAAGGTTTTGAGTGGATTTTCTTTTGGGTCATGAGTAAATGATGAGAAATACGTCCGTCAGGATGTTTTCTTAAGCAGAAGTACCATGTGTGCAGACCTTTTCCTGACACAGGCTGGAAAGTGGCGGATGTCCGAGTGCAGGTCAGCATACCATGAATGCCTGTTTGTGTTTTCCTAATTCTGTGGCTGGGAGTGTCAACAGAACAGGGTGGATTTGGTGAAGTGTGTAACTTTTTAGGCTGGATGGTTTTGTTGCCTCCTGGCTAGTGGGTTTCTTGGGAGAAATGTTCTGTACAGTTTGCAGAGAACATTTTGGAGTTGGACTACATCTCAAAATGTTTGTGTTTTTGTTTTTTTTTTTTTAAGTAGCAAAATCAATTGTGCCAAGCGTGGTGGTGTATCTAGGATGTTGCTTTAGTTTAGCAACAATTCCACTATTTGTCACTAGATGGGGCTTCAAGCACAGCTGTTTGTCCTTGGCTGGCATCTATGTTCAGTAGGGCTTGGTTTTTGAAAGGGAGGAAGAAAAGTATGTTACAGATGGAGATAAACTCAGTTGAATTCTGTTGCAAGGAGATGTAAATCAGTTTCCATTAACATTAGGACTTGGCACTGAACCTTGCTAGGTTCATTCTGTTAGCATGTATGTTGTACTACTTGCAGCCAGTTGCTCAAAGTTGTTTTTTAAAACATTAGTGCACAGCAGGAGTTGAGCTAGGCTGTTGACTGTTTGCCTGGATTGCATTTTAAATTGTTTTCTTCAACTTGACACTTGTAAAAAACTTGCTTCCATGTCATTAGCCTGAATATAGCGTGAGGAGATGCCGGAGAATGTTCTGAGTTGCAGGACTCCTGTGAGTGCTGAGTCGCGCAGTGTGGCAAACAAGAATTGGTTGTTAGTCAGAAGCAGCAGCTGATGTTTCACTTTTACCTGGTCTTGCTTTGGCTCCCGCTTCCTACATTTTTGTGTACATCAGGCCACTAGTAGTCGTGGGTAACCTTTGGTGGTCTCATTTTTTCCTTTACCAAATGGGACATTGCAAAGAAAGAAAAAAGCCTTCTCTGAAATGTGAGAAGTTAGCATTCTTCTTCCTGCGTATGTGTGAGTCTCTTTATCGGCATATTTTCTACTCTGTTGAGTAATCTAACTTCCACCGACTACTGTGGTGGTTTCAAACAGATACGTGGCAAAATTATTTAGACTTGGTACAATGCTAAAATAATAGCCCGTACAGAGCATGTTGTGGTCTGTAGCTTAAATACATGTTCTTAGGGTTTCTATGTTATTTGCCTGTTGCAGCTTTTAAAACAGGTTTTAAATTTTTTCGTAGACTAAAATGGCTTATATATTCAGCTCAGATGGCAGAGCTTTTTCCTTTACACTAGAATACAGAACATCACCTCTAATAGTGGTAGAGGTCTCAGCCAGGTTTGTGCTAAGCTAGGCCAAAGTCGGTTAGCGAGTGGTACCTGCTGTGGAGTGAAGCTGGGATCGTCGTCGTGACAGAGACATGGCCTTTCTCTGTTGCCTGTGTGGCACACATCCTGTTCCTGGGGGATATCACTCGTTTAGTATATTAATTCCTTGCTTTCTGCACGAGTAATCGAGAGAGCTGGAAACAAGAGCCAAGTCACATATTTCATCAGCTCCCTTCGAAAAAAATGACTTAACTGGTTAGTAGGTTCTTTTGAAAATCTATCTTTTTGTAGTTTCATTTGGTTAGAAAGCTGTTGCTGTTTTACCAAACAAAGCTTTTTTGCAGTTTAAAGCGGCAGAAGAATGGTTGCAAAACTGTCAGATATGCGTGCACATCCATATTTATAAAACTTTGTAAACATAAAATAGGAGAATATGAGCTGAGTAATTGCAGAAAAATAAACAGCACCAATAAAACTGTTGAGGCACATATACAGTTTCTTCTATTTTTCAAATACACAGCTGAATTGGTTATCTGCAGATGATTTTAAATTAACATTTGGGGAACGCAATAAACCTGGAGAGCTATTTCCTTGTTTCATAATAGCTGAAAAGGCATTTCAGCATGAAGAAATATTTCTTACATTTCCACTGATGTATAGACTCTGTTGCACGATGTCTTTTGTAATACAGGACTTACTTTAAGTGGTGATTGATTGCAGATAATACATCTAACTGAAGAGTATGGAACATGCCTCTTTAATGGTATTGACAGCTGTTGTAACTGAATATTTTAGTCTTTCCAGGCTGGTATGTTTTCTCTTCAGGATATCCTTCATCCATCACTTCATGGATGTTCACAAATGTAGTCAGAAGAGATCTCGAAGCCAAACGTTTCTCAGGTTGCATGGAAAAGCTTCATTTAGGATTTGACAACCAAAGTGATTCCTGTGGTCCAGTTCTAACATGAAAACAGTAGCTGATCGTCAGTCAAAACAATTGGCTGCAGATGATTAGGGAACGAATACGTTAAAAGGCGTGCCTGCAGAGCTGCTCTGTATTCTTAAGACCACCTACAACGCTCCTGCTCTGGTTTGCTTCGTTTAAACTCCTGTGCTCAAGTAAAGGTGCACACAAAAGGTTGTAAAACGACATTTACTTTCCACTTCTGCAGTCTTTTCTTGTTTGGAGCACAAGAGGGGCAATAATTGCAACAAGGAGCTGAAAGAAGCAAAGCGTTTACTTTCTCAGTCTGGCTGTTCGGTTGAGATACAAATCTAAAAGTGTTCACACAAAAACATACGAATGTCCCGAGTAAGATTTTTAACTTCTCTTTGCACCTCGATAGGTAAGGCCTTTTAAATTTGAAAGCTGAAGAAGTGCAGTCTTGACAACTATTTAGGAAGTTTATTAAATGGGTACAATAGCTGTTAACACACGTTATTTTATTTAGCTTATTACATTTTTTCATGGTCATGGTGTTTCAAGTTGCCTTTTCCTGTGTTTTCAGTAACAGTAGCTGAAATGAGAATTGATCAAGATGGCAGATGCATGGTAACGCTGTGTGGGTGTCTTCTGGAATCCAGGTGCCATAAAGAGGGAGAGGAAAGGAGTGATATGAGAGATGTAAACATAATGAAGAGCTACAGTAGTGTCCAAAGGTGTTGCAGACTGGCTCGTCTAGGTTGTGCAAAGGGTTTTCAATGGAATTCAATAACTTTTGGAAGAGCAGAACGTGACTCTTCCAGCTGGTAAGGGAAATCTTTCAGGTGTCGGTGCCATAAGAACACAGCTGTCTGTGCTGGTAACCTGCACGCTTGGTTTGGGGTTCTAGTAGTGCTATGATCACTTGTGTTTCAGAGCATTAAGTCATTTTATCTAAAACTGCAGGATTCGGCTAATGACCATTATGTATAATCCACTGAACAAGAGGCCTGAACTTCCTGAATTTTATCCTTTCTTTATGTTATCATCACTTTTGTGTTGTAGTACGGAGGGGGCAGTTACAAGAAATGAAAGTTAATTATGAAGAAGTTTTTTTCAAACACAATCTGAACTTGGAATTTTATTGCTGACAAAGAGGGGGCTCCCCTAGGATGCAGTAGCCTGTACACTGAAGAAACTAAGCACTTCTCCTATATTTCAGTTAGTGCAAAGTCAGCTCTGAGGCTAATTAATCAAAACAAATTTACAATTAAGCCCAGGAAGGAAGACTAATTAAGTAGCCAGTTAAGAAAAAGTGCTGAAGGAGGGTTCAACCTTAAGGGGAAATTATGAGACTCCCAGTATTGGCCCATGAAGGACAATTAAGTGATAATTGCAGAGGCCCTTTTGCATCCAGCAAATGCTCTCTGACTTTTATTATGGCTGATTTTCTTCATATTAGTAGGAGCAGACATTTGCCTGTTGAACAACTAAGCTTTACCGTGCACTCTTAAGGTAATTCATAGGTAAAGCACAGAGGTTGCTGCAGGAATAAATCAGAACACTAGCAAAAAAGCCCGGCTATGCTTTAAAGACAAAGTAACTACATGTTTGCTTTATTTGCCTCTTCATTTTGTGGCATACCGAATCCATCTTAGCATCCTGTTTAACCTTTCAAACAAATTACATGGAGTAAATTATCTTATCAGAATTTAGAGTAGCTTCGTTTTGTTCAGTTGCTAACCCCACTTAAGTTCACAGAAATCATTACCTTGTCATGAAGTGGCTTCTGTTGCTTACATCCTGCACCCATGCTGCATGACATTCTTGATGGAAAAAAAAGAGGGGGAGAACTATAATAGTGACATTGTTTTTACTGAAAATAATTTAGCTCCTCTTCTGAAGGACTTCTTAAGCTTGCAAAACATCTCTGGTGAGATGCTGAGGGTTGCAAGTGAGGTGCATGCCCCAGTCCTCCTCCTTGCCCATTTCCATGGAACTGTGATGCTGATGGGGTACAAAACCTGTCTTAATTGGACACATGCAGAATTTGCTTAATGTCCACCTTTTTTTTTGTGCACTTAACTGGAACTTGAATTATTTCAGAAATTACAAACTAGGGGTCTCCTCATGTATTAAAAAAAGTGTTGATAGTAATTTCCTTTTCTTCATGAAATCCTGTGTGCAGGTGCTGCCAGTGCGATGCACTGGGTCCTGCTATGCAAGTTGGCAGTTGTCTCCTTGAAGTGTCTGTCAAAGGTGCACTTTTGTCTCTTCCCCCCGCTTCCCCTTGGAGCAGGCTGTGGGATGAGGCATTCACCTGGCACTGTTTCAGCTCAGCTGCTGTATCAAGTTTCAGTCTGCTCCTTCATTTTTTGTCTTGTCTGCCTAAACTAATTTTTTGCCTTTTTTGGATGCGTTTCCCTTACTTTTTCTTTTTCGTCTTTGTGCCACTTGCAAGGATTGTATCATTTTTCTAACTCAAGTTCCAGATACTTGAATTATTTCAGAGGTGGTGTGCCTGAAGGTTCCTTTGCTACCTGTCCTTCAAGCTTTGTACAGGGCCTGGCAAAGGTCCCAATTTCTCGCTCAGAGGAGTGATGCAGAGCTTCCTTTGGCCTCCCTTCTTTGAAAGACTTTTGTGTAGTTTTAATCCCAAGAAGGTCATCTCAGGATGTCACTGGCAAGGCGTTTGTTGTTGTCGTCATCTGCCGTTTTCCAGACTGCAGAAGCAGAACTGAGACTGCTTCAGGCCCGCGTGGTTGCCCTTGAGCCTCATCCATCTGTTGCCGAAAGAATCCGTCCCAGCATCATTCCCCCCGGCCAGACTTCTCCCAGAGCATCGTAGCATTGTGCTTTCTGCTCCTCTTGCAGCACTAACTCAGCGTGCTGGTGACTTCCTTGGCCTTGGCACAATCCTGCCGGGGCTCTGCCATCACTTAGGCACCACGCCATACCCTCATTTTGCATTGGCAGGCTAGCCCAGGCGTTCACCTGCTCTTACATCTTCATTCCTCTTGCCGGCGGGAATGCCGTTTGGCTCCGGCTGGTTTTGGCACAGAGGTCTGGCATGGCAGCGTGTGCCCACTGCTGCAGATATGGATGTGGATGTATATGGCCTCTCACACCCCGTTGCTGCCTGACTTTTCTGGTAAATGCCAGGAGACAATGATCTTCCTGGTTTCTGATGTTTCTGCGGTGTCTAAGGAGGAGCCTGGACTGAATAAGCTGGAAGAGCTGGGTGGCCCTTCAGGATCACCTTCACACGTTTCTCTTGGAGACGGAGTGGGGACCTGACCAAGGTCATTTGACATATCCTTCCCTGGGGAACAGCTCCGTCCGCACAGCTCACAACCTGCTGTCTACTTATTGCCCGTGGGCGGGAGCGTGCGCTTGCAAAGTACCTCATAGTGTTTGGGCACACGCGTGGCGTCCTCATTCTTATCGCTCTGGTTGCTGTGGAGAGGGCAAGAGGTACGGAAGAGATCGGGAGACAGACGCTCATGTGTGGGGAAACAGAGCTTATCTGAATCCAGGGCAGCCGGCTCTAGGTGGTCCTGCTTGAGCAGGAGGGTGGGACCAGATGAGCTCCGGAGGTCCCTTCCAACCTCAACCGTTCCGTGAAAGGGGAGGCTCCCATGCTATGGAAGCTGCTCCTCTGTAAGTTTCGTTCACGCTTGTGTTGGGAGGACCCTTACGTGGAGGCACCTCAAGTGGAGGGCCTTTTCCGTGTCACGCGGCAGCCATGAATGTGCCAGCCGGAAGAGCGTGCGTGCGGGGCGTGCCGGGGTGCTGGGCCGCTGCTGAGCAGCCACGGTTCTTCCTTTCTCTGTAGGAAAAGACAAAACGTGCATACTGAGTGGGGTTACAGCGGTCAGCTCTAACTCGCCCCTTCTGGGCTTTGCTCTGAGGCGTCCCCCTAAGGCAGACACGTACCTGGGTTTGATGAGGAGTCCACTGGGCAGTTTTGGGGAATTAGCTAACAATTTTCTGCATATATACCCCAAAACATTTTAGCATAAGATATTTTGATAGGGGGCTGTTATTTTCACTTGCAAGTCTTAACAGCAGTCTTCATTCTGTACGGGGGCTTTCAACCAGCTTGAAAGTCTGGCATCTTGTGCCGTCCGGGCTGTCCAGTGGCTGCTTTTTCCATGTCACTCTGCATCTGGGGGAGTAATCCTCAGCTGTCACTTGACGGGGTGAGTTGCATCAGACGTTATTCTCTCAGCTGGCAACGGTTTCAATTCTTGGACTTTTCCCCGCTGTCAGCAGCTTTGTGTGGCCTTTGGGACTGTAAATCATAGATTGTGGACCATTTGTCTAAACGTGAGCTTAAGTGAATTAAAATACACACCAGATTTTTATAAAAATAGTATGAAACTCACAGGGACATTAACTACTGAGGCCTCTTGGTCCTGCACAAAATACAACATTTCATATTAGAGACAGCACAAGAAAATACAGGCAGAGCAAGTGTGGGTGTCACAGCCAGGTGTGGCTTTGACAGCTCCCAACTTTGCACAGAGGAACGCATTCGTTAGAGACCACTGTTAGCTAAATTAAATTAAGCTAATGTGCTCTTCCGAGCATAATGGAAACGATACTAATATTTTTATTGATTTGCCACTGGAGTGTGTGAATGCTCTAATGTCCTTGCTGCTGTGAGTACAATCTGCAGTTGTTCCACTTCGCTGTGTAGTAACTCCCTAGTATTACGGCACAGTCAGGCCCTTTTCTAACTGTGTTAATTTGAACTAATTTCTATTCTTTTCATAATTTAGACCAAAAGCAAGAAGCATGTTGTTGGAGACCTCTTCCCCGTAACGTCGCCTGCAAATTGAAGATCATCTAACGCGAAGGAGTTCTAAAGAACACTGTAACTACCATCCAACTGGAAATACACCCCAGCTTTAGGAGCACGTTGTTTTATTGATCTTACAAGATCTTTCTCCGGTGTAAATTGTAAATACATGGTTTCTTACAAATTATTTTTTCTTTTGTATCAATAAATATTAAATAATGCAAATCAGTTTTGATTTTTTAAATTTCTAAATCATTTAAGAATTAATTTTCTAGTAGTCATGCGGTTTTGAAAATGCAGGTAATTGCCTGAGTTTGACTTGTAAATATTTATAAATAATGTCAGCTACCTTGAGTGGCTTCAAGGACGTCACCAACAGTGAAATCTTTCAACTGCTCCGTTGGAGTTGTTGGAACTCTTAAAAGGAGTTTGAAAGTAAATATTTTTCATAGAATAGAATCATAGCATCGTTTAGGTTGGAAAAGACCCTTAAGATCAGCAAGTCCAACCGTTAACCTAGCACTGCCAAGTCCACCACTAAACCGTGTCCTCAAGCACCACGTCTACCCTTCTTTTAAATACCTCCAGGGATGGGGACTCAACCACTTCCCTGGGCAGCCTCTTCCAGTGCCTGACTGCCCTTTCGGTGAAGAAGTTTTTTCTAATATCCAACCTAAACCTCCCCTGGCGCAGCTTGAGGCCGTTTCCTCTTGTCCTATCACTTGTTACCTGGGAGAAGAGACCGACCCCCACCTGGCTACAACCTCCTTTCAGGCAGTTGTAGAGAGCAATAAGGTCTCCCCTCAGCCTCCTCCAGACCAAACAACCCCAGTTCCCTCAGCCGCTCCTCATCAGACTTGTGCTCTAGACCCTTCACCGGCTTCAGTGCCCTTCTTTGGTCAAGCTCTAGTACCTCGCTGTCCTCCTTGTAGTGAGGGGCCCAACACTGAACACAGTACTCGAGGTGCCGCCTCACCAGTGCCGAGTACAGGGGCACTATCACCTCCCTGGTCCTGCTGGCCGCACTATTCCTGACACAAGCCAGGATGCCATTGGCCCTCTTGGCCACCTGAGCACACTGCTGGCTCATGTTCAGGCAGCTGTCAACCAACACCCCCAGGTCCTTTTCTGCCAGGCAGCTCTCCAGCCACTCTTCCCCCAGCCTGTAGCGTTGCATGGGGTTGTTGTGACCCAAGTGCAGGACCCCGCACTCAGCCTTGTTGAATCTCCGATGCCAACGCAGATTAGCTTTGAAAAAACAATGTTCCTCGTTGACAGCGGCTTTGGTTCCACTTTGAATCCCTGCTGTCCCTGCCATAGTTATGCAGAAACTCCAGGTTGAAATGTTGCAGAATTCTTTTAGTTTACAGGTAAATCATAAACCAAGCTACGTTCTGCGGCAGTGTCGCCATCATTCAGTGCTCTTCAGATTTGGTACGTGATGCCTTACGTTCTCCTCCGCGTTCCCCATGAAATTTTCCAGGTGTTTCCATTTAGGTGGAAATGTTGCTCCCTGAGATTTACCTATTACAGCAGGTCTCGCATAGTCATCAGAGTGAAATAAAATGAAAGCACCTCCCATCCCTTTGGGAAAATACGGTCCATTAGTTTTTCATTTGCCAGGAGCATCCGTTTTTAATATTTTTCCCTTTCCCTTTATCTCCTGGGAATATCAATCTGCATAGATCTATGATTAATTCCACCGCAACGAGCTCATTTTCTCAGAAAATCTTTACTGTGGGTTGTAAAAGTCGGTCTCCCTAGAAATGACTTAAAATCCAAATCGGACTCAAGTACAGCGTGCGTGGTGCTGGCTGGTGGCGGTTGGGTTTCTTTGTGGTGGTGGTTCCTGGACCGGTTTTTTTAAAGTATCTTTGCCTCAGCGGAACTCAGTGTTTTTGTTATAAGCTAAGTGTTGTAGAGTTGTCCAGTATTTAAAACTTGGGAGTCTGGATCAGTATTAAAGCAATTTTTGGAGGTGAGAGGGTGAGGGAAAAAATCTCCTCCTGAACACCAGCGTCTGGGGACTCTCCCCTCATCCCCGCGGTTCAGGCGGGGTCGCGCTCCCTTGCGCTCGCGGCCTGGCGCCAGGCAGCGTTACCGCTTTTCTTCGCCGCGGTGTTTTGGAGATGCTTTCATCCAGAACAGCCCGTCACAGTTTCGTGTTAGCTGGATCAAATCAATGCGTTGGACAGACGCAGAGCGATAGCCAGATATAGCGCGTCCCCTGTTTTGATAAGCAGGAAGATTGTTAATACGTCTTTTTCCTTGACCTGCCTTAACCTGGAAGAATCGGAGCATGTGCCCTTCCCATGCCAATTAGACTCAGTCGTAACTTCACAGAAGGAGGGCAGTTCCAGTAAAATCTGCACGGTGACCCAACATTAACTTGTAGGAAGCAAGGAGCTGCTTTGTCTTGTACCTTTGTATGGGTTCTTCTTTTGGGGGTGTGTGTGGGGTGGTGTTTTCTCAGTTCCTCCTGTGATCATAGGCTTAGTTTCAAGTTTGTCGTGTCACTGGAAGGCCTAGAAAGTTTCCGGAGTTGCGAGAAGCAATGAACAGGTAAGGTGCGCGATTCACAGCGGGCACAACAGAAGCTGAGGCTGAATTTCTCTTGCACGTAAAAGAATTCAACTTATTTTTTTTTATCTTAGTGGATAAAAAGCAAGGTTCTGGTCTTAAAAATTATCCTAATCAGCTGGCTTTCTCCACGGCGCAGCGGGAGGGGGCAGGTTACCCGGTGGCCCAGGACCAAGCCGAGGCGCCGGTGGTTATGCGGTAGCCCGGCTGCAGGCACGGCAGGCGAGTTCCTTGCTCGGCCTGCGCCACGAGCCACGGAGTCGCTGCGCGGGGGCTGCCGAGCCAGTTCCGACCTCGTGTGCTCGTTTCTGCCTTGAGGTAAAGGACGTAAAGGCAAATGCTTGTGACCGGGAGTTGAGAACGGTCTCAGGAGCTCCACGTTGTCCAGTGGCGATAAAAGAGATTATTAAAAGTCACATTTATTGCGCGTCTTTGGCAGCTCAGGGTTGGTTTTACCACAGGAATCTCTTGTGTAATTTCAGTATTTTGAGTTTTTCTCATGTGATTCAGCTATTACTAAAATAAGACTCTCATTCTTCTGCAGATAAGCAGGTTTAACTTGTCTGTTAAGGATCGTGTGGTTTTTTGGTTGTTTTTTTTTTTTTTTCTGTTTTGAACTGGGTGTTATCCATGCACACGCTTAACTGAAAGAATATGTATCAAACCAGTGCCAAATGGTTTGCAGCCGAAGGAATTAAGACTGTAGAGAGGAGTTCATGACGTGGTGCAAAGAAAGGCAAGGGCGGAGGTGTGGGAAGCTCTGCCGGCTCCCCCCGGACGCCGGGGAAGGCTCTCCTGCGCCGCAGCAGCCGGGCTTTGCTTCTGCTGCTGCCCCAGCCTGGGGCAGCTCGGCCGCACGCCCGCCCTGCTGCCATCGTATCCGCTCTCTGCGGCTCTTCCTGGGATCCCGGTCTGCGCAAGAGGCGGAGGGAAGCCTGTTGCCAGCTCAGACTGACTGTATTTAGTATTTTTTCCTTTTTCTTTCCTCACGAAGGAAATAAACATAATACAACTAATCTGTAGGATTTACAGATGGGAGTTCAGCCAGCCCTGAGGATTCATGGGCTCGAAGTCCTGGGCTTGATTATTTTACATTTATGGCAGAAAAATCAGGCTGCTTTAGGTTACTCTACTGAATGTTGCAGAAAAAAACGCCCTTGGACCGGCCCTGAGCCAAGGGAACTCGAGCAAGAGGTAGCCTGGCATTCACTGCCCAGGGTTTCCCTGCTGCTGGTCACATTTCTCTCTCACGCTCGCACCCACGCGGGGTGGGTGGTGTGAACGCTTCGGAACTGGTAAAACATATTGACGTGGTGGGGTTTGGCTGTTGGGGTCTCTTCCCTTCTCTCCCTGAAGGTGAACAGGGAATGCAGGCAATTGGACCAGAACAAGTCGGAACACAGCACTTGGCTTTCAAAAATGGTTTTTTTTTTCGGATTTGTTAGGTAGCTCACATCATCTCACTCTGAATGAATGAATGCTGTGTTTTGGCATGGGTACTTTTTGTTTGCTTGCCTTTTATTTTGGCAGTTCAGCCTCCAAAGAAGCTTCTAATGGCATGCCCCTGTACCCTAGGCTAGCGTAGAGTCTGGTAAAATGAACGCAGGAGCAAATGGACACAAAACTCAGTCAAAATACACCGAAAATATGTTTTGAATAAGTTTTTTCCCAGGTTTGAGAGTGCCCATTGCTCTTTTCCTGTGTACCGAGGCTCCCGAGCGCCAAGGCTCTGCAGAGGATCACAGGCACGTCCGTGGAGCGGGATGCAGGGCTGCGCCGCCGCTGAACGCCGGCCAAGCGGCCTGCCGGGCGCCCAGTACCCTGCTGCTGGCTGCCTCCCGCCGCCTCAAGGCCGCCGAGACGGATGCTGTTCCCCAGGTAGCAAACCCTGCCGCGCTGGCCTGGGCTCCAGAAGGCAGGCGCTGAAGGAGGAGGAAACCAACCAAGCCTACGGGGCTGTTGGAGGGGTGCACGGAGACTTACCCTCAGCCGAAGGAGGCCAGCATCCGCCAGCGATCCGCACCCCTTCTCTGCTCGGGCGGTGGCTGTTCGTCCCCGGTGCATGCGGTTCTGCTGGGGGCAGCCTTCGCTTTTTCCCTGGCTCTGGTTTTGGGAGCTCTGCTCTGTCCAAGAGATGACTTGCTCCTTTATGTTATCCAGTATCGCTGCGCTGAGCCTCCTGCCCTCCATTGAGTTGCCTTTTCAGAGGTTTGTTCCTGTGATCCTACTTAGTGCTTTCTTTTGATTATGGTTTGTATTTTTAATTGATCGAGGAGAGTTGTCGTCTTTTTATAGCCATGGAAACTGGAGCCATGGGTTTTGAATCACTAAATTTATACCTAGGCAGAACTGCTACCACAGTCACTGTCTGCTCCATACAGGCATATGTTTCCATTTCGAGAGCCCGTGTTTACAGAAGACAGCAACTGAGCTCCTTATTTGAGAGTCTGCTTTATAGGCAAACTGCTGCCGTCAGAGCGCTACAAGGGTTAACATTCAGTGGAGCACATAGGAGCTTGAAGCCCAAATATCAACAAACCCAGCGCCTCTGCAGGTGAAATTTTCTTTCTTTTAAGGCAGACAGTCAAGAGGCACACCTGAACGGGAACGTGTGTAGAAAAGAACTAATATTTAACTCAATGTCTTCCCTGAATGGTAGCGATGCCAAGACTGTGTATGTAGCTAATGCAGAATAGTCGTCCTTTTTAGAGGCATCCCTTGCATTCCTGCGTCAGGTATGTATTGAGGCTCTGCCTGGGGAGCGGTCTATTTTCCCCTGTGCTCTGTAAATGTAGTTTTGTGATCAAAAGACATAGCTTCTCTTTGCCACTAGAGGCCAATAAAGCGTAGGACAAGGCTGCTGCAAGGCTTTCAACAGAAAGCCCCATCTTTTTTTCCCTTCCAGACCTGTTGCTCAACTGTTGTATTTCCATCTTGGTGATTATTTCTTCTTTTAGAAATGGTTCTCCCTCTAACGAAGTGGAATTCAATTGCTAAGTCTTCCTTCCAGTATTTTGTTCCCAAAACCTTCAAGAAGTTAAAGAATTGTCCTCTTGATTCTCTCATTCCTTCCACATTTTCAATTCCTAGGTGTTAACTCTGTAGCAGCCTCCATGGAATAAAGGGGACGTCAAAAAGGCGATGGAAACAGAGCGGGTAATACCTGTGCTTTGGTCTTTTAAGAGTTTCAGCAAATGGTATGCCTTTAGCTACTACATTTTACTGGGGATCTTCCTAAATTTCATGCTTACCAGCAACCAAGCCAATGACATCCGATTCCAGCTGAGGGGCAGGGTCCTGTCCGTGCTCACAGAACCATAGAATCATGGCATCGTTAAGGTTGGAAAGGAGCTCTGAGATCATCGAGTCCAACCATTAACCCAACTGCCTGGTCCACCTCTAAACCATGTCCCTAAGCACCACATCCACACGTCTTTTGAACGCTTCCAGGGGCTGTGACTGCACCACTTCCCTGGGCAGCCTGTTCCAATGCCTAACCACTCTCTCCGTGAGGAAATTTTTCCTAATATCTAACCTAAATCTCCCCTGGCACAACTTGACTCTCTGTCATCAGTCTGCCTGAGTGCCTTTGCCTCCTGACTCCTCGGGTCCTATCTCAGTCCTGGGCAATAGCACGGCTCTAGTGCGCAGTTATTAGGAGGGTCGGGACAGCAAAAGTCCTCAGATATGCAGGTGGTGGTGCCAGCTCTGCGTCACAGACAGGAGAAGCCAGCTGGGACAACGCTTGTTGGCCTGGGAACTGCCCCATCTTTCCTGGCTCAAATCAGCGAGGAATAACTCTGCCTGACAACGTTGGTTAAAGCCAGAAACGTTTACAGCAAGACGAAGGCGCTGCTCAGTGCGTTAGCTTGGAAGATGGTTTAGGATTTTGTTGCTGCCTAGCAGGGGTCTCGTGTGGGCGGCGCAGATGTGTGAGCTCCCCCCGTCGCTGTGCTGCTAGGCCTGGTTATAGCACGGTGCTTTGGCTGCTTCTCCTGAACCTGCGACACCCCTCTGGGGATTGCGGGGAGCTTGGCTTTGGAGGGAGCTGGGCTTCTCCTTTTGGAGGATGCGCTGCTATGGTAGGAAGCAAAACTGAGGTGGGATGGCAGCTCAGAGGGCCGTTGCCGGCTCTAATCGTGTGGCGGCATGGCTTAACGCAGCCCTTTCAGCCAGGGCGCCCGCCACCCCCCGAGGATGTATCCGCATCTGCCAGCACCCCGCAGGCCAGCAGGGCGCTGCTGCGGCGTTCCTTTGGTTAGCTGGGCGACGTCGAGCCCGGGCACGCGCTGCACGAGACAGGCTGCAGCCCGCGAGGGCGAGCGTCCCCTCCAGCTTCATTCGCCTGCCATCTGCGACGGATCCCCTGATGCGGCAGCATGGGGTGCTTTGAAGCTTATACCGTGGAGCTGCTCTTCCAGAATATGTGGTGTTTGCGGTATTGCAATGTTTGCTAAGGCAGGGGACTCTGGAAACCGACCCTGAGCTGCCAGTGGCTTCAGTGAATATTGAACCTTACTGTCAAGTGAAGAAAGCCGATTCATTATTATTATTTGCTCCTCATTAACACCGGTGTAACGTGGCGGGGAATCGAGAGCGGCGGCAGCTTCCTGGCTGTTACCTGACGCTGCCGGTGGCTGCCTGCGTGCAGGGTTACGGTGTCGCGCTCCTGCAGGGGCTACCATCAGGGAGAGGTGCCAGCTGGTAAAAACGGGGAAAAAGGAAGCAGAGGGAATCCGGCTTGGCTTTATTTATCCCCTGGTGCGAGTGGTGTCACAAACACTCATACAGTAAATAGCATAAAATGAAAAAGAAGTAGGGAGTGAGGCTGACAGCTCGGCTTTTGGTCTGAAAGAGTCTACAGCTGTTTTTGCAAGATGAGCGATTTTGTGTATTACCGGTCCACACGCTGTTTAATTTCCCTTCCTTTCCTGCTGTGCATCTTCTCTTTCTCTCATACGTGGATATCAAATAACGTGTCGGTGGGAATCAGTGTTAACGTTAAATGCTCGGTACCTGTTTTGATCTTCTTTGTGTGTGTTCAGATGTGCCTGAAAAATTAGGACCTTATGGTACAAGGTGCTGTGCAAACAAAAAGAAAGAATCTCTGCTCTACAGTGTTTATGTTCTAATTGACAAGGGGAAAAAAATATAAGTGTAATTTTTCTGGTGTTTCTATGCTGCTTGAACCAGTGGGACTCTAGGCACTCTTATAAACCAAGTCAATATTAATAGTTCCTCATTTTCTGGAAGAATGGTGTTACAGAGTGACTTTCTTGCTGTAACTCGAGCAGAGCGGAACAGGCGCGTAGTCTGAAATGCGAGCCCCGAGTCCCTTGGCGGTGTTTCAAGACAAGCACATCTCTCTCTGCTGAGGTGTGCCGCATCAGAAATGCTCAGCTGAGAAAGGGGACTTGGGGCCTTTTCCTGGCTTTAACCCCACGGTGCTGTTTCACTTGGCAAGTGACGGCCCCTTGCTGCCCAGCTGCTCTGCCCTCGTGTAAAATGGGCAGGTTGGAAACCCGCGCTTTAGCACCGGCGGTGGAAGAGCCCTGGGGAGGGCGGGCGCCACAAGCCCAGGAGATGCTGGGCAGAGGCAACAACTCTCGCACCGTTTGTGCCTGCACAGATAGAGGATATTCTTAATGCTTTTTAATATGTTAAATTAGAGGAATGTTCAGCCCTGTTTTCTCAGGGCAGGTATGAATTCTGAAGGCTGATGATGTCCAGGGAGTAAGTTCCTGCTCCTCGTAGCGTGGGCCGATTTCGGGTGGAGCCGGCAGCCCTCCGGCCACGCTCGGGTTCTGGCACAGGAGGCGGCAGCTCTGTGTTGGGCCAAGGCAGAGACTGATGCTGGCACCGAACCTCAGCTCCAACAACTGCATCGGGGCTCATTTCAAGCTGCTCTGATGGGGGAAAATACTATTAGATCAGCGCATGTAGTATTTTATGCTAAGCCTTTTATGCCATCCCTAATATCGCAAGCCAGCGGGACGCTTGCGAACGAGCAGGAATGTTTGATCTGGTCCTGTAATTTTGTTAACTGTTTCTCCTTATATTAATTTACATTTGGGTGATTCTGTAAGAAACTATAGCAGAATTTAATAACACTAATATTAAAAAGCCAATATCAGGTCTGCGTATTTCCATCTGATTAGTAGTTTTTCTCTTGATTAAATTATGCATTTTTAATACAAGCCCTTCATTTGTCTGCAATAACGTGGCACTGTAGCCCTCTGTGTAAAGCGAGCACATTTCAGTGCCCCCTTTGCTGCTGCTGCTGCTGGATGCAAATTTCCTTGTTTCTCAGTAATTTTTTTCTGTATCCGTCATGCCGCTTGCCTTTGCTTGCCTAGAATAAAAGGTCATTTTAAATCCTGATTATTCTTAGAAGTTGCTTACACACTTATTTCCTAGACTTGATATGTTTCATCCTCGAGCACATCAGAAATAGATTTAATCAAAAATGAAAATGTGTCTGGGAGAAACTGTTGGTGATTCCTTCTGTGGGTTTTTCCCCCCCCATATAAAGTATTCTTGACAAATACACGAAAACCCCCTGAATTTAAACTGTTTTTCATTTTGGTTTGGAGCTGAAGTGGAATAGTTGTTCTTTTAAGATTTTCCATTTTTTTTACAGGGGAGACAGATGAGAGTTCACTCTTCACCTAACTGTAATCTTTAAGTGGTTCTCCAAAGCCAGCCCCAGCAAAGCGCGGTTAAAACGATAACGAGAAAGCTCAGGATCTCACTGAAGTCATTAGCAAAAGGTGTGTTGAGTTCAGTGAAGCCAGGGCATCATGCTGCTGGGGTTACTGAGCAAGTACATCCCGTTCCTGATGGCCTCGAGGTTTATTCGGTGTATATTTTTTTGCGTGAGGTTGATTGCAACTTCTGTCTTTTCCATGGGCTGGAGAGCTGTGAAAAATGGTGAGATCTCCGCTGGGGTTCGGTCTCTGCCCTTCCCCTCGGCTCTTGTCGTGGCCGACGCTGGCTTGGTGCCAGCCCTGGCTCTGTTTGCCGCAGGAGGATCATGCAGAGGTGTGAACCCTCGCCCAGCATCCCCGCCAGCACGTGCACACAGCTGCGCTCCCCTTTAGGGCGCAAGCTGCAGCTGGGTCCAGTTCAAGCGTTTCAGGGGAGACTGGTGGAGAAGACGCTGTGCAATCTGGCTCTTCCTTTCCATCCATCAAGAGGCTGTTGTAGTAGCTGCAACCCAAATAGCTCCTGTGTTCTTTGTAAGAAGAAAAGTACAGCAGATGGATTTGCTAAACTCCAGTTTGGACAGGTATAGTCTGAATAGATTCAGGAGAGAAAAAAAAAACAAACGTCAAAATGTTTTGAGGGGAGAAAGGGCAAAAATAAACTTTTGAAGCCCTAAATCCTCCATGGGCCAATATTGTGTTTGTGTGATTTCAGAGAAAAAGGATAATGTAGAAAAGTTTAGTGTGAACATTTTTCATGAGGGAATAAGTGGAAGATGCAAGAAATAATTTTCTGGCCCTGATTCTGAGCACATGCAAATATTTCTATTGCTTTTTCTTTAAGTGGGACTGATTTTTGTGGTGTACTTCAGGTAACTCCTCTAAGGAGGTTGTTTACAACACCGATACTATCCTAAGGCAAACTGAAATGATGGTGAGGGTGGGCTGACTTTGCTGCCTTAGTGTCACTCCCCTTTTGGGGAGCAATGTGCTCATACTGGGCTTTGCTTCCCTGCGGGCTCTCCTTGCCTGTGGTTTAGAAAATCCATGCGTGCAGGTTGTCTGATTAATTAGCCAATGCTAATTACTTTTTGGTCAGAGTTGTGCTTCATCCCCAGCTAAGAGTGATCTCTGCTTTTTGACTGTGATGGAGCAGCTACCGTCGGGCTGCAGTTTGGTTTCAAGGCAGCAAACAGAGCAGCAGTGAACTTTCGGAAGATAACTCTTGCTGGGTGCTATACGAATCCGCCCCTTAAGTAGTGCTGTCTATCGAGCCTGTTGTCCTTTGAGTGTCCCCTTCGGTGCTGTGCCCGTGGGATCACATATTGTATGATTGCTTGCTGAGATTTTGCAAAAGCATGGCAGGACATGGTGTCCCACACCTGGAAAACAATCCCAGTGTAGAGAAATTTCCAAAGAAACAGCTCTGGTTCAGGATATTTGTCCCAAAAGAAGCCATTTTGGCTCAGCACTGCATGCTGATCCTTCCCCGTGATCAGAGTCGGAGCTGTGATAGCACGCCAGCTGAAGATGGACACAAGTGAAGTGCTCTCAGCACGAATTTGGGGTCTTGGAGGGGCACGGTAGGATGGACGCAGCTCCAAACTGCTGCTGGAAACGGGACTTCGCTTCTCACTGCATCCGCCCCCATCCTCAAGCAGGCCTTGCATGGGAAATACTGGTGTTTTTCTCCAAAGCATCAGCCTTTTTCATCTCACAACCTTGTAGCTCTTAAGCGCGGCACTTGGTATGTCTCTTTGGTTCTTAAACCAGGCAAAATTCATCATAATCTGCAAGAATTGTAGAGAAAAGCTAGGGAACCACTTTATCCTGAAGAGTATAGTTAAGATAGTTTGCCTCAAAATAATGCGTTGCTCCTCTCAGCACATGCTGTGTGTAGGTAGTAAAAGCTAAAAAAAATAAAAAATTTGAAAATCTAAAAAAAAAATCCCTATATGATAAGATTACAAAGCAGGTAAGAAAGCAATGCATTGGGGAGGGAAAAAACATGACTGTGAAACAAACCTTAAGTGCTTTAGAGGGAGGGCTTGATCTTAGGTGATACACGTGGTCCTGCCTGAAGAGACGGTGCTGGAGGACTTATCTGGGGCTCGTACAAAAATCCCCGGTCACCACTATCCTCAGTGCCAGCAAGCGTGAGTTGGAGCCATGCTTTAATCGAGAGCTTAGATAAAGAGCATGTTTCTCCACTGGGGAATTTGGGTGGTATAAATCTGTACTCTTAACAGGTTTGAGTCTCGGGGGCAGGCATGCTCCTGTTGTGAGCGCTTTCCTAGGGGTAGATAAAAGCCTCCCATAAATAAAGCTTTGAAATCTTCCAGGAGAGGTTAGCAATACAAATATGGGCACATGAAGCTCAGTGTACGCAATAATTCCACAGATTTTTATTAGAAAGTAGATATATGGGAGCAGCAATGCATGATAAATCAATGTATCTGCCTCCTTACTGGCTTTTATGATAGGCATTAGCAGTAGCGACTGTCACAGAGATCATAACTGCTTTATTTCAACTGTCTCTATAAGGTGTATTCAAATACAAGTAGCTGTTATTAAATTTTAAGTATAAACTCTTTTTTCCTGGATTGAATTGACGACAAAAGCGTTCCTGGTAAACATACATCTAGGGGGAGGAAGGAGGGAAGGCAACAGTGCTCCCGTTTGTTTGTTTTGGTAGGGTTTTCTTGGAGCCTTGGAGGCAGCTGAGACGCGTTGCCCGGCGCACTGGGGCACGGCTAACGCAGCGTCTCCCTGCTGACGGGGCGGTGTGGGGCTGCTGACGGGAGCACGAGGCCCCACTGACCTCTCCTTTAGGGTTCTGGAGTGAGTTTTGCTGTTGCAATGCTGATGTCACCAGCGAAACTGTGTTTAATCTTCTTCAGTTGTCTCCTTGAGTAAATCAGCTTATATGTAATCTGATTATGCACATAGTATAGACATATAAATTAAGTAGATAATTGGTAAATAATGGCATTGCCAACAAAATGATTTTAATACAGGGTTAGAGAGGCTGTGCTGTCTTAAAAACTGTTTCTCTCTTTCTAAGGCAGTCTTTCAAAGGCGATTAAAGGAGTTTTGCACCCAAACCTATACCTGTAAAGGTTCATAACTGTTATTGACTTAAATACCTGTGGGAAACCAGGCACTCAGCTCTGACTGGGGACTCCCCGGAGCCCTTTATAAGCTTGGGGAAGAGGAGGCTTTTACATTTGTGTCAAGGTAAGGTGTCCTTGCACCCTCCTTAACTGCTCGCTCAACACGTACCATGCGGTGGGCAACTTGGTGAGTTGAATGCCAAATAGATGTTTTATTTTGGAGCTGTCTTTTTCGCATTCACGTTGTAGGCAAGGCTGGAAGCAGTGCCGTGTAAGATGGTAGCAGTACAGAAGAGGAGAGGTAGTTTTATCCACTGGTTCATCTTCTGCTAGTCGTCATCCTCCTCTTCACCACATCCATGGCAATCTCACCCCTTTCAGACTCTCCTGCCTTCCATAAAACAACTCGCGGCTGCCCTGGAGAATAATCAGACATATAATTGCAATCTTCCTCCTCTGTGGTTAGTCCTGCAAAATAGTGCTTGGTCCATATGGTGCTGCTGACACTATAGAAATGATGCTATGGATTAATTACAGCTGGGGACACTAGGAGGGGGGAGCTTTGCGTGCGTTGGTCTCCCACGAGGTGCGCAGTTGCGAAGCAACCTGACACATCTGCCAGGGCTGTCTAAGAAACTATTAGCCAGTTGCTACCTCCTGTGCTCAAGAGCTGCAGGCAATTTCACAGTAATAGTTTCTCGGTTTCCTTCACACAGGCAACCGTGGTGCCGAGATACTGACTTAAATATGTATCACGGAATGGCATCCTTAATAGAGGCTTTACAGGAACAAAATGTATATGGGTAATCCACAAAGGCTGGTTGCAACTGACAGCTTTGTTATTGCTCTGAAGATGCATGGCAGGCACCGCGTGCCGGGAGCCGGGAGCAGCCACAGGAATGGACAGCTTTGATTCGGGTCCTGGGAATGATTCCTCAGCCCACCTGCATGGGCTCAGGGGTAAAATCAGAAGCAACTCTGCAGGGAGTCCCAAAAAGCGCCATCTTCTTGCGCTGTAGAGAAGCGGAGGTGTGCTACTGGGAGGCTGGAGCGCTCTGGCTTGCAGAAAGGACCACAAGCTGGTTTCCTCTGCCAACACAAAAAGAAGGGAGACTTTTATGTAGCAAAGCTGGGCCGAGTATGGAAGTCGCCTAGTGTGGTCTGACATCGAAGTGAATAATTTGCCTTTTTGGTTTTTTAGGAAGAGTGCAGCTGAACTTGAATGCAAAGGCAGTTTGAGTATGTGCGTGTGCAGAAGTAGGTTTAAGGCTCGTTGCAGGTGAATCAGGTAGGAGATCATTCTGGTACGTCTTGGGAACTTGATTTAGAGCACCTGAAAGCTTAAATGACATTTAGCACCTTCGGAAAACTACCTGAATCGTCAGAGCAAGGGCAAGCTCTAAATTTTGACAACACCGTCAAGATGTGTACCCAGTGCCCGCAGACATCTCCTCCCGCTGCACTGCTTGCCCTTAGCAGTATTCCCTGCCCAAATGGAGGGGAAAAAAAAAAATCCACTAAAGGACTTGGCCCTGGAGGGATGCATTAGCTGGAGTCATTTTCTTGGTCGTCAAGTTTCAGCAATTCAGAACAAGTAGCGATGCCTCTCTGTGTGGCTTTAATGACGTTGGCTGTCAGAGGCGTGAGCCATAGGAAAGGACAGGGCTGTAACTTTATTTTAAGGTGGATAGGCTGTAGCTAAATCTCCTGAATCCCTTTCAGCTTTGGAAATGGCTTTCCCCTATCTCTGCCTTCTACCTGACACCTTCACATTGTTTGTGCTAAAAGGGGAATGATACTTTTAATCTCGAAAATGCCTTTAGAGCTTTGGAGTGGATCATTTTAAAGTCAACAGTGTTTAAAGCACATTAATGAGGGTATTCACCGTAAAACAGTTTTATTTCTGTGCGTAACTAATAAACATGAATGTGAGAGGATATAAGGGAAAAGAGGTGGGAAAACAGTCGTGCTTGGAAAAGCAAACAAATTGTGGATCCATGGTGGAAAGGGTATTGTATTATTATAACGCTAAAGCTGGTTGTGAATTTTCCAATGAAACGTCTTCCCCCCCGCCCCCCCCCCGGGAGAATGCTCATTTGTCTCAACTGGAACCAAATATCCTCAAAGGTTTTAATGACGTTTTTCTGGAAATCAGGCAAGGTTTTTTCCGGAGCACCCACCTGTATCCTGAGCGATCCTCCAGGGCCGAGGGCTGGGTGGCGGCACCGCCCTCTCCCCGGGGTGCTGGCTGCCCCCGTGCCCCTCGCTACTCCCAGGCCCCGTTTCCCACTTCCAGGCAGTGCCAGAGGAGGAGATGCACAGGGAGAAGTTCGTAATAAAATGGCAAGAGGGTTTTTTCAGGGCAT
The DNA here is from genome assembly GCF_047370975.1 of Nipponia nippon. Lineage (NCBI taxonomy): Eukaryota > Metazoa > Chordata > Aves > Pelecaniformes > Threskiornithidae > Nipponia > Nipponia nippon. The sequence goes on from NW_028262380.1 coordinate 60,062,219, forward strand.
ACTTTAAAAATTTTCATTAAACGGGGAAAACAAGTTTCTACCTGGACCTTTATGGCGACAATTTTGTGGCACATAGCATATACTTTTTTTTAACTATATTTTCCTACCTAACAATTTTGGGTGTCAGTTCATGGCCCAGCACTGTGCCTGGTGTTTGGAAAATGATGACTAGTCGGACTACACTGGGAGAATAGCATTAGCTTATTGCATAAGCTTTTAAAGCAAAAATGGTAGCTGATGCTCATCGTCCTGGCTTATTGCTGTGCAGACACAGGGTAATGCAAAATGGGGCAGGGCAGAAGCAAACAGGACTGTTGCCTACTAGCAGGCAGAAAAATTAAAGAAAAAAAATTTAAAACAGTTTAAAAATTAAGAAAAAAGCAGCTCAGGTGGGTTCTCAGGCATCATCCCCTTTTGCCTTGACATTTGCTTCTATCAGGGTAGAAGACCTGAAAGCCCAAATGTAAATTGCGTGTCTGTTAATGGCGATAAGTAAGTGCTATCACCCTTTGCTAAACTGAACTGGAGGGGAAAAAAAAAATCAAGCCAATCATTTAAATCAGGCACTTGTTTGGCTCTTAAGGATGTACAATATGATTATAAAACAAATCAATAAGCTTTCAGACTTTCTGAATGTCATCGCAAATGATTAGGTTACACGAATGGGTCTGAGCTCACCCCTCTCTGGCCCTGGGGAAGTCCAAAGTGCCGCATTTGGACCAAATGGGGTGCACCTGGCTCAGAAATGTGAATTTTTGTCATCATTGCCGTCCCCCAAAGGATGCTTATTAAGAGAAAAAGCGGCTAGAGCTTTAACATGGTGTGCAACCATAGTGATACCCGTCTTTTAACATGGGTAGAAATCAGCTTCTAAGAGCCACTAGGACACGCGTGAAAATGTGTTAGCTCTAGAGGATATTCCTGTGGCTTTGGGGCTTGTGTAACTGGCATCCCGTAACAGGTGCACTGCAGAAGGGAGCCACGCTCACCCTTGCAGCTGACTTTTCGGAGGTGCTCGTCATCCCAACATAGATACTTAAGCCTTAAAGGCGGTGTGGAGAGCCTCATGATGAGTGGCAGGACCTGATGAAAGTTGATGTCTTCTTGCAGATCTGACCTTGCTCGTCTGAGTCTCCACCGCCTGGGTCCCCTATAGCTGTTCAGGCCTGTGTAAGGCCAAATTGGACAGGTTTTAGGGAGGAGAAATTCCACTTCCCCCCATCTAACTGCACTGCGGTGCTGAGGGGCTTGAACATATTGAAATGCAAAGCAAAAAAAAATTAAAGAAAAAAATCATGTAATAATGCATTTACATTACCACCATGCTCTGGGCTCCACAACAATTTTAACTTAGTCCCCGTGAGGCTACAGAGTAGTTTTGACTGTGGACGTGTTTACTTTAATATTGTAATAGCTGTGTGTAAAGTAATTGATTTGTAGTTGCTATAGCAACTAAACCTTGTATTTTCTAATGCTGAGGTTCAAAATGTTAACCTGAATGGTTTTTTTGCCATGGAGTTCGCATTCCATTTCTTTCATTTCTGGGGTGTGGGTTTTTTTTCCTCCTTTAGCAAGAAACATTGTTCCAACTGATGGATTTGAGAATGCGTTTTCAAGACAAAAGGTTTTAAAACAACCAGCTTTCCTTGCTACGATGCAGCACTGGTGGCAGGTTAAATACATCTCTAATCATGGTAAACTGTAAGAAATGTTAACTTCTAAATGGAGCAATCTTCACTATTGCTTGATTCTTCACTCTGAACTGGTTCACCTACAACATCGGGAAATGCCAAAATAGAAATAAGTACCCTTGCTCAAACAGAGTAGCAGGCTTGAAAACTGCACCCAGTTAGCATCGTCTGTGTTTTATTAGGATTCATTTCAGAGAGGACTGGAGGCAGCCTCTAAATCCAGTAGCTTTACGCTCAAAAGGAGGGCCCTGCTACTGGTGTTAACGGAACAGGCTGGGAGCTGAGTTTCTTTGTAAACCTGGCTTTTTCTGTCAATTAACTCACTCTGTGGGCAGTCCTGCCAGGTAAGCCCCTAAAAGATGTGTAATTGTACCCCTTGGCTGCAAAAAGAAATCCTCCTTCTCTGTCATCTTCGTTATACTAATCCTCCCCTCCTGCTCTCGTTGGACAAGAAGATTAATATTTGTTCTTTGCCTCTCTTTTGAGGGCTTTCTGAAATGGCCTGGTTTTTTCTTTCCCCTGCATCCTCTTTAGCCTTTCCTTTTTTTTGTGGACCTGTTACTGAAGTAAGAGGTAGCCCACTTCATAGCTTCAACAGACCATAGGAAAAAAAAAATGTTTGGTAGGGAACTTTTTAAAAAACATAACAGGAACTTCCCCATGACCCATCCTGCTTTAGAATGAAGGCTTCAAACCAGTTTCGCTCTCAGCATTGAAGCCTCGCTCCTCTTTCTCCCCACTAAATAATTCTTTGTTTCCAAGTGTATTCCAACTTTCTTTCTAAAGATATGGAGGTGATGTTCAGCACTAGTAAGAAGTTAGCAGAGTAATCAATGAAAAGAGAAGGCTTGACTCTCCAGGCAAATCAGGTCTGAGCCAGTTAAATATTTATATGGGAAGAAAGCAAAGCCCGCCCTCCCCACTTCTCTGTCACTTCTGTAGCAGAATTGCTAGGGTCAGGGCAACGTTTGCTAGAAAAGTGGGGTTTGGGCTGATGTTCTATTTGCAGGTGTGTGCTGAGCTTTGGAAGCAGTTTTGGGTGAAAGAAAGAAGGACAGATATTTTCAAGAAGTGTACGGAAACAAGGTGAAAATTGGGAAATAAAGAAGAAATGCCCCAGTTTTTAATTATGGGAGCGAATTCTTTCACCAAGGTGAAAAGCCTGTCCTCAAACATGGAATGAAAAGTTTCATTTTGAGTCAAACAAATTGTTTCAGTTAACCTGAAGTGTGTCATATGGTACTGCTCACATCTCATTTTATACATCATGGGTCCTTACTAACATAGAATACTTTGGAGGATTATTCTACAGGTAGAATAGATTTTGGAAAAGGTGTGCTGCCATATGTGGCTTCCCTTGTATGGGAGGCATGCAAATAAGGAAATACGTCCTGAGGAGCTTAACACAGTTTTCACCCACCATTGTTTTCCTTGAACAAAACAGTCTTTCACTATATAACCATAGGCATCAAAATATTTAAGCAAGTGAGTCGTTCTGATAAAGTTGAGGCATTTGGATGTTTAGCTTCTGGTTGAGGATAGGGATGAGAGACCACAAGTGTCCACTGAGGCATTTGTTGAAGCCTGCGTAAGTATGGTAAGCCAAGACCATCAGTTTGTGATCTGTACCATTTCTTCTCTGTGCCACAGAGTGCCTGGCCTACAGCAGGATCCATAGCGTGAATACTTTCATACTGGTACTTGGTAAGCTGATGCCCCGTAGGTCTGATTGTAAGACCATTCTGCTTTTATATTTTGAACTATCACTGACTTTGCTGGTACATCGGCTCAGGTAGCCTAAAGCGCTTTTGGCTGAACTTCTGCATTACCCTCCCTGTGCACCCGACAGCTAAGCTGCTGTACCCATGTCAGCGTTAAGCCCAGCAGGTTTACGGTGCAAATACTTGCATGATGATGTTTTTGCAGCCATCCCTGAAGGCTGTGGGTGCCTTGGAGATGCCTGGAAGAAAAGACCCAGGTGAAGGGGAGCTGGAGAAAAATATCATTAAGCAACATCGCTAGCAGTACTCCATGGGAAGCAGTGTGGGTGTCCTGGGCTGCTGGTGAGAGATCCATGGGGGAAGGTCATTTTATTTGCCAGTTCTTGTCCTTTGCAAGGCAGAGCTGCAGCTGAATTGCAGCCGGGTAGTGCTTCCCGTGCTGGAGATGAGGAAGGCTGCTTCCATGGGTCTAATGGGGCCACAGAAAAACCTTTTCAGGCCTTGGCTGAGATGGTGTTTAATTTAAAGGAAAAAGTCTTTCTGGTCAGAACGGATGCATCCTTCCCCTTGGGCCAGGGTACGGTGATGGTATCAGATGCTGCTTAAGAGGCGCGGATGTAAAAGCCATCTGTACTCACAGATATATGACCCAGTGGTTAAGTAATGGAGTAACATGCCAACACAGCCGGCTGCTCCCTAAATGTGTAGCCAGAAAGTGTTTGATTCCATTTTTGAATTGCTTTGCGGGTGCTAAGTGGAGCTATTGTATTACCGGCAATTAAGACACTTCTCCCTAAGGCTGCTCGGGCGCTACTCAACCCCAACACGTAAAGCGATGCGGGCTCACGTAGCATGTGGGCTGACCTGTCGCGGAGGATGAGGGTAATGGAAAGGTTTTCTTATCCCGCTGAAAAATGAGCCTTTTCAGGACACGTTGCAAAAGGATCTCTGCACCCCTGGGGGGGCTGCACCCTCTGCGGGAAGCTTCATATGGAATAATCACAGAATCACAGAATGCTTTGGGTTGGAAGGGACCTTTAAAGGTCATCTAGTCCAACCCCCCTGCAGTGAGCAGGGACATCTTCAACTCGATCAGGTTGCTCAGAGCCCCATCCAGCCTGGCCTTGAATGTTTCCAGGGATGGGGCATCTACCACCTCTCTGGGCAACCTGTGCCAGTGTTTCACTGGCATTGTAAAAAATTTCTTTCTTATATCTAGTCTGAATCTACTTTAGTTTAAAACCATGAGCCTTCGCCCTATCACAACAGGCCCTACCAAAGGCTTGCCACCCCAGGCTGGCTCATCCCTTGGCTTCAGTTACAGACAGACTTTCTTCGGCCAGTTCAGAGCATCTGCAACACTAATTGTAACCATTTTTATTATGCCCTTTTTAAGGCACCCCCTTTTCTCTAGCAGGAGATAGGAGAAATAACTTGGGTCCCCCAGATGTGCAGGTAATGAACATGGTATTTCACACGTGCCTCGGAGAGGTGAAAAAAAGGGCTGGATTGAATAACCTGTGTGTAAGCAGCTTTTAATAGGGCATATTCATGTGCCAAAGTGAATCATTCTGGTCCATTGGGTAAATATGTATTAAAGTAATTTTCAAAATACTTTTCTACAGCCAATGATCTGGAAAGGGTCAGTCCAACCATGCATTATTTTTCAATGCATACACTTATTTATGGAATAGAAGGAGGAACACAAGATCTTTCCGGTTACCTGCCTGGCCAATGGCATCTTTAATTTCCTCCAGCATGGCTATACCGTTTGGAAGGAGGGTCAGCTCTTCCCTGGTGTTGGGATCGCTCAGTGAAGGGGTCCAGATCCACCACAACAGGACAAGGACTGCATCTTGCCCTCTGAGTTACAGCTCCCAGTGCATTTGACATGAAATCCCTGCAGATGGGAGGCCTTGGAGCAAGCCCAAGGGAAACGGGTGAGGCACCCCCTTGTTTTGAGGCCGCTATCAGGATTGTGTGTGAGCAGAAACCCAGTGGCTCAGCCTCGATTTTTCCAGCATGCAGAGCAGGATTGCAGCACCTGGAAACTTTCTGGCAATCCAGCGTGGGGCCTGATGAATTTAGGTGAGCTGTGTAGGCAACAGCCGTGTGATGGTTTTTCAGCATCATGGTTAGACTTTGGTGGCTTAAATTCCAACTAGGTAACTCTTTAGGCACCTAAGTTTGGTTTTGGATGAAGACAAAACATGGACAGAACGCCTGTTTTTGAAGGTGTGCGGTGGGGAAGTTGGAGTCAGTAGCAAAAGTGCGATTAACCTTGGATTCATTCACATGTTTTTAGATCGATTTTCATTTTGCAACAGTAAATCATAAAGCATATGGGACAGTTTGACATACACGTGAAGGCAGCAATTAGTCCAGATATTATCTAGCCTGGGGGCAAGGGGGGAGGGAAGGATTTTGTGCCAAGGTCTCGACCATTCGTGGATTGCTTTATCTTTATTGTACATGTGTGGGCTTAGCACCTAGGAATGGAGGCAGAACAGCAGAAACGCCTGTTTTCCACTTCAAGCACCTAAACAACAGAAGCAATTAGTCATTTGCCTCCTCTGTAGAAAAAGAGCATTTTAAAAATACATCCCAAGCAGGAATTTGCATGTGTGCAATATTCCATCATTAACGTATCTCCAGCCAGAGTACTTTATAAGTATGCACAGATGGTTCTTGTTCCTGGTTAAGATTTACAATTCGGTGGTTTGTATTTTTAAATAAAACCTCAAGTGCTAAACAAAGAAAATGTCACAACTCTTTAACAATGGAAAAAAGGTCTAGTTCAAAGGCACAGCTGTGGGACATCGTGGGAGCAGAATAAAACAAGAGGCTTTTCCCTGGAGGAGCTGGATATCATATATTTAAACCATTATTTTTACCCTTATAAAGAGAAGTCTCTGGGCCTGATGTCGCCTTATGGAGCCCTTCTGCCCCCTCGCATGACCAAAGGGGCTGGGAGTCACGGGTTGCTTTGCATCTGTTGTCTCCCCTGAGTGCTGGTGGGTACGTTACAAGGGCAGCCAGCCCTTGGGTTGGGACTGTGGTGCTGCAGTTTGCAGAGCAAAGAGAGATGCTCTGTCCTGAAGAATCTGCTGTCTGGGGGTGGTTATATTCAGGTTTGTGTGTATGTGTGTATATATATGTATTTATATTAAAAATATAAATAATATACCCACCAGCACACATGGGTGATGACAGATGGTGTTAACGGTGATAATAATTATGCATCATTTACTTTTATCTGCATTTTTACTCACTTATTGCAGTGAAATGGACATCAAACAGTTCCAGTCTGTGCCTCCCTTCATACCCACAGCTAGGAGGAAACCCTTCATTTCAGTTATTTTTGAAGCAAAATATTGGTGAGTTAGTGGGTTAAGATTAAGGGAAAAAAAACCCAGACACTAAATGAAGCAGTGCTTTAAAGTGAGTGCTGTTCTTTGTGTTGTGTATTTGAGTGTTTTTAATCGTTTGGTCTCTTCTTCCTAGTGCTGCTATCTATTTGCCTAGTGCAGAAGGCAGGGAGCAACATGGATGTGCTGAGCATACCCAGCCCAAGCCCTTGCTTGCTCTACCACTGAAAGGCACTTTAGTAGCCTTCACAAACCCTTGCTTTCCTCAGCACCTGTAAAACCAGTGCTAACCGATCCTTGGCTATGGAAACCTGCAGCAAGGCAAACACCTGGGGACAAACTTTTCACTTTTTTTTTTTTTAGTGGTTGACATTCTGGCTTTGTTTCCCCACGTTGATGTGCTGTTCTTTCTTTTTTCCTGTCTTTGATTATTTTTTGTCTTTTCATGCACTGGGACAGATGCAGGGGTAACCAGGTAATGTTTTTTGGTCTGTGTTAATCCCCCTCTGGTCAGTGTATAAGCTGCCCTGAATTCTCAGGATGCAAGACGCAGAGCTGGGGAATAGCTGGCATCTTGTGCCAGTCTGGGGGCCTGCCTAGCTTCTTGCTTTTAGTGTGATTATTCATCCTGAAAAAGATACTGCTGGGTAAATACGATGGTCTTTTAAAAGAGGTAGGGCCAAGAGGATGAGGTCTGTATTGAGCCCCTGTGAATGTGCTCCTGGAATAAAACCTTGCATTTTCTGTGATTGCCCTTCAAAATGGAAGATGTGGGAGCTGCCCAGAAGCTCTACCTGTTCAGCTTGACAACGAGCAAACCGAAAAGTGATTTGATCAAAGACTGAATGAAGCCATGTTTTCTTTAGCTAAAGAGCTCTTCAGTCGAGCACACAAGGGTGCAACGAGATTTGAAGGCTGAAAGCTGAAGGCTACAAAACAAAGGGCAGATTTTAACAATGAGGGAATTAACTGTTGAAGCAGCTCACTGAGAGATGTGGTGCGTATCCTTTTGCCTTAAGTCTTCATAGCAAAACCGTATGCCTCTCTCTGAAATGTGTGTTATGACTCAGACTAAAAGTTTCCAGCCCAGCTGCAGGCATAGCTGGGTAAAAAGTTCCCCACTCACTGATTCTGGCTTTCTCACCCTTAAATTTCTTCTTAGCTGAGCTTTAGTTTGGGATGTGTATACAGAGAAAATGCAAAATTTCCTTTCAGTCTAATACCGTAAAATACTTTCAGAAGTTCTTTGCAATCTATTGCTAATTCTTTCTGTGTAGTTCCTGATGGTTTCTCTTCATGATTTGAGCTGTGCTGAGCTGACTGAGGTCCAGGAAAGCCGAGCTACGCTGAACTTAGCAACTCCTGTTCTCTCTCTGGATTTGCTCCCGTTTACTCTTCTTAATTGCCAGTTGATAGCAGACACCCTATAAAACAGCTGCTGGACAGTCAGAAAATTCTTATGTTATTCACTTCCATAAATTAACCCTCCATTTTTTTTTAACCTTGCTCATCAGACATATTTCACATCCAAAATGAAGTTCATTTTTGGTAGTGATGATGCTGAACAACTCATTTTCATGGCACTTAGGCTTGCTTAGTCGTCAGGAATAATCTTTTGATTGTTTCCTATCTCTCAAAAATGATTAATTTAATGATGATTAATTTAAATAAGACACACCTCCAGGAAGTACCCCTCAGCTCAGGCGTGGGGCCTCTCCTCCACAGGCTGGAGGGGCATCTCTGCTCTGGTGCCTGGAGCGCCTCCTCCCCTTCCTCCTCTTTCTCTCACCTCAGTGCTTGCAGGGCTGTTTTCCACACTTTTTTCCCCTCACTCCTCGCTGGTTGTGGCTTTTTGCCCTTTCTTGAGTGCGTTTTCCCCCGAGGCACTGCCAAGGGGCTGCCACAGAATCATCCGTCTGGAACGCAGCAGGCAGTGCCTCTCCCCACGCAGGCGCCGGTCACCGACACCTCGCCACACACAGGGCCGTGCGAGGGCAGCACACACGCAGCGCTTTTCCTGATAGTTTTGGCCAAAGATGTCCTCTGGGAGCCGAGCTTTTCCTTCAAGCCGCCTTGTTTCAGGTCGCTTGTCCCTGGGACCCATGTGTGGCCGTCGTGTGGCGGCTGAGGAGCCGGTTCGCCTGAGGTGGCAGCCTGGCTTTAGAGGAGGGAAGTGTTCGCCGATCTTTCTCAGCAGTCGGACTTCAGACTGTGAGTTATCATTGATTTTTTTTTTTAAATTATTATTTTTTTAAAAAAAACAGCTTAATTATTTGTCAGTTTGTTTTTAAGTAAATTCTTCATGTGGTCAAACTGGTGGTTTAAGAAAAAAAAAAGAAAAAGGTGTGAGGCACCTGATGCCCAAGGACAGCCTGGGATTTATCCAAGGCCTGCAGTGCTGGGAAGGGCTATCCCTTCAGCCCCCTTCACTAGTTTTATAACTGCAATTCAGGCATCTCCTACGAACAGTATCACTAAAAGCTATGTGCAGGCAGGTTTTATTTCATTTTTATTTCATTTTTATTTCTCTGATGTCTGGTTTGGCCCTCTTAGTGGCTTGCCATTTCTGTATCTTAATCTCAGTTTGCTAGCAAGGAAAGCAAGCAATGTACAAATACTGGAAAAAGAGACATTATGGCAGCAGAGTTTTTCCCTGTGATAGGAAGAGCAGCACCACGTCCCATCCTTGATGATGAAGGGCTCTTGTTGATCTCTGGATGCTCTCCTCCAGGAATAACTTCAATTTTTCCTTTCTCCGTGCCTGTGTTCTACCCATGTTTCTATAAGGGCTGGGAGAAGTTTTTTTAGCCGAAGGGGAGTGATTCTACCCCACAAAACTGTTTGTTTGGTTAGAGGCTTTCAACAGTGCACAGAAGAATTAAAGCAGGTGTACTGCTGTGAATGGCAGAGGGAAGGGAAGCTGCCTTGAGGGCACATTCAACAGGCTATGGGAGCTGGGGCATGCTCGGAGACCTTGGAATAGCCATCCGAAAAAAACCCCAGTAATTGTCTTGCCCTGACTCCCTTTATCCAGTGAGCGAGTGGCAGCCACTGGAACAAATATTCAATAGAAACGCAGTGGGTGACTTTGTCATTTTTCTGATCCGCGTTGTGAGGGGCCGAGGAGTTGAGAGTTTTGCCACAAACAGAGGATTTCAACTGAACAAAAGCAAGTTGCAGAGAAAATCGGGTGGTTGAAATCACGTTGCCTTTTGCAAGGTGATGTTCACCCCATATTTTGCCACCTGATGGCGTGGTCTGGGTATGGGAAGGAGCCATACGTGATCCACCCAGCCCTTGCGTACCTAGTGTTTATCATGATCGATGCATACCTGTTGAAAACCTTCCCCATGTGCCTCTGTTTTTTATAGCTACAATATGACTTGATTTCCCACAGGAGTCCCTCCTCTCTAATTTGTCTATGCATCTCCATTTCATAGTAAGCATTTGCACTGTGGCTTTACAGTAAGCAGAGCCTCTGCTCTGTGTCCGTGTAGCGTCCAGTACAGTAAGGCTACATGAAAGTCATCCATTTAAAATCATGGTTCCTAGTTTTGTGGTCTTTGATCGAGATTTTCAGCACTGAGAATCTGTAGAAGTTACCTTCATTTTCAGGCAAAATTCTTACTGAAATCGGTGAAGAAAACCAGGGCGGTTATTTAGGTGCCTGAGTATGAAGTCAGCTTTAAGCACTGAGCTTTGCCAGTGCTGTCTCTCGTAGACAGTGCACTGAGCTGCACCCACCTCTAATTGAGTAATAAATCAGTGCAAATTACACAGTGTTGTGGTGCTCCAGAGCGGCCTTTGCAAACCTGCCTCCTCTGCTCACCAAGCAGCCGCTGCCCCGTGTGAACCCACTATCCTGCTGCTCCCGGACGCATCAGCTAAAATCAGTTATAAGCAGACAGGAAAAAGTGTGTGCTGGTGGATTGATGAATCAAGGGTCCCTGGTGTTTAAGAGCATTAATCCTCTTTGTTTCAATAGCGGCGAAGCCTTTTAATTGCTTAGATGGTCTTCCAAACATCCCCTAAGGAAAAAGCTAGTCTTCCCCCATTGTGAGGTTGGCTGTCTCCCTTGGAATAGATGGAGCTTGTGGGAACTAGAGGTAAGGACTGGACTGAAGCCTGAGTAAAATTGCCCAGTATGTTGCACCGACACCTCTGCCCCTTACTGTGGAGGAAAGACCTCTAGCAAAGGATGAAACTCATTCGTATGAACAGCAGCTGTGGCTCACCGAGCCCTAACAGCTTCAGGGCAACGTGTGCTGACCTCATCCTGTATCAGGAGCTGTTGCCTGGATGGGGATGATGGTGTGTTGCAGCACACTTGCAATTAGGTTTCATTTGCAAATAATTTAGCAAGGCTGTTCTGGTTTTCCTTCTTTATTCTTGAAGGGCAGATCTTCCCTGCTGGGTTGTCGATTGGCAGGCAGCTAGGGGCGTTTCCATGCTTTGATGGTGATCAGAGGAAAAAAGGAGAAGGGGGACTGCAGCAATGGTTGTGTGTCAGTCCTTGGGGATACAGTCCTTGGTGTGTAACGTATAAAGACCTTTTTATATGATAAATCACTGCAGGGACAGACACGTCTGTCACAGACAGATTCCTACTCTGCAAGATGCTGAACAAACAGGGAGCAAAAACCTGGCTGCTGTCCTAGCCGGGTCACCGGGAGGGTATGTGTGTAACCTGAAGTCTGTGTGCACTGCTCCTTGTGCTGGTGCCAAACACAGAACGGTTTTTCCACCCCATGTAGATTTTCTGAGTTTCAGAGAAGTTCCCAAACAGAGTCAAATTCTGTCCTGAGATTGCAAAAGTCAAAAGGCAACTTTTATGTTTCTTTTAAATCAAATTAAATCAATTTACATACTTTCTTTGATAAATTTAAATTTTTACATTGTGCTTTGGACATTTCATTTTTTAACAATCATTTTTTTATTCTAAATTCAAGTTTCAGAATGGATGAAATTAAAAAATATGACATTTCAAGAGGCTTAAAATACCTTGCTCCCTTCTTCCTGATTTCTTTTTTGCAATCAGAAATTAATCACAAATGACCCTTTCATACAAATGGCTTTAATTTTGACAAAGTATTTGCTTTCTGATGAAAAATTGTTTTGGTAGAAAATCTCCAGACAGTGTCAGTAGCAAGGACTCTTAGCTTCTGCAGCTTAAATTTTGTTAGTGTATCAGGGACTTGAAGTTAACTCAAGTGTTCAGATTTTTTTTTTGGTTCAAAATGAAGAAAATCCAAAGCTGTAAAAGCTGTTTTAACTTTATCTGCACATGGCTCTGCCCTGTTTGTTTGTTCCTTCTGAGAATGAGTCTATTTTTTGTGTGTGTATTTTGTTCAGGGTTTTATATAAGGACAGAAAGAAATATTTTAGAGGGCGACTTATGAACAAGCATGTTGGAGAAATACTGTTTCTCTGTGAGTTTTGGACTAAAGCATAACCTGATTTATTAGAGTTTTTCCTTATTTGTAACAAATGTTTTTCTATTGCCCCTATTAGTTGGTGACACCGTTTCTGTGGTAAATGAACTGACATGTGAAGGTAATGATGACAAGGGGCTGATAATGGATGGCGAGGGGAAAGGGGGGCTTGGTGCAACAACATGCCCTACTGAGGTTGATCCAAGGACACCTATCAATCAAAATGGTGACAGCAGTCAGGGAAATTTAATTGGAGATTCATTGAACCCTTAATGATGTGACAAAGAAAAATAAGGAGGCTAAAAAAGGCTTCTGGGCTTTTCTTCCCTCTCATTCTGCCAGTTCTCAGAAGGAGAAGGGGACCGTGGGATTGCCAAAGGCGCCTCTTGTTATTGTGTCTGTAAGAGGTAATCATCATGCTTTGAAAGGGAGCAAAGTGTTTGGAGCCGTGTGTATATATATTTCATTGCTTCAGTACAGAAAGGGGGTTGTCAAAGACCTTTTCTTTAACTCGTGTGGTGGGCCTACCTGCCTCTTGATCATAATTGGAAGTATTAAAAGAAATGCTAACAAAGTACACGTGCCTTGCATGAAAATGGGGTAAAACCATATAGTGGCTTGGGTAGTGTTCCCCACAGAAAGCTTTATTCAAACCCCCCTTTCTCCTCATCTTATTTTATCACCAACCAACACGATGAGTTACATTTGGGAGCGTGCAATCCGTTGGAACTCAAGAGCTGAGTTATGTGGCTTGTAAATGACAGGATAGATAAAATGCTACCGGTTTTTCTGAGCTGCCTTTCAAAATTAGCATGGGTGCTTAGCGCATATGGATAGCTTCTCTTGTTCAGCTTTTGCATACATTTCCATAAATAATATGTTAATATTATTTTAGTGGCGATGCCCACTATGTGGAGGGGACTCTCTGCAGATGCAGGGAATCTGTTAATTTTTTTTCCACTTGGCAATTCTCTCTCTCTTTGAATATGCCACATAAAAGCTTGCTCTTCAGGTTGGGAGGACTCTGCTGGGAAAATATTTACTGCACTTGAGATCTTATTCATCTTTTTTGTTGATTGGAAAATCCATTCCTTCCCCTGTTTTGCTTCAGCTTGCTTAGTTCAGTGTTGAGACTGGGTAAAATGACAGTGAATGGTGAGTTTTATCAGAGAACGGTGAATTTTATCTACATCTTTCAGTTCTCTTTAGTCTGATCTGGTCCTACCAAATGAGATTAAGCCATGTACTTGTAACATGACCTGTCTCAGTGAAAGTCCTGAAGTACAACAACAGCTCCTGCAGACACATCTAAATATTTGGGTTTCTAAAGAGCTAAATACCTCAATATTTGGATATCTAAAGAGCTAAATATTGTGGCCACAGTCCGAGCCCTTGGGCAGATGTAGCCGCTAATGCGATGGTCAGAATTTGTTTTGGCCAAATTTGTAAAGATGTGGGCAAAATTAAAATGTAAAGGGGAGACCTTTTTGCTTCCCCCTCCCCTCCTGCAGTATGCTGAGAAAGGCTGATAGGAGCTGATCTGGATGTAGAGCGTATGATAACACACAGCATAAGATGGGATTCAATAATCCTCACCTTATCTCTTCTTATTTCTCAAGCTGGTGATGTGCGTCGATAATTAAAGCGAATGGCAAACTGCAGTGCCACCCTGACCGCTGGGGTACCAGTTGCCATTAATAATAATGCAGTCAGACAATACAAGGTCTTAGCACCACATTAATACAGACAGCATGAGAAAAGGGGGATAAAGCCAAAGGGATAAGCCAAACCCCTTGGTGTCATCTGGGTATCCTTTCATGCTGATCTCTCCCTTCATGCTCTTTGATTCCAATTATTCTCTTCTCTTTACAGGCAGGAATATTTGTTTAATTATGCTGTGGGATGGGAGGGGGAAGGAAGAACAGATTTGGATCTAGCCACCTTTTTTTGGCTCTTCTGTAGCTGTATTTGCTCAGCAGGAGTCAGTACTTGCCTTGGCAGAGCCTGCATTTGGAGACCTTGGGTGCTGGACCTGCAGATTGGCTCCGTCTAGCTTTAGTCACAAGCTGAAGGGCTCATGCTGGAAAATTCAGGCACAACTCCTCTCCTGCCAGCTGAGAGCGCAGCTCACAGCACCTCTGAGCTCACGCCAAAGCTTTCAGGAAAGAGCAGCCCTCTGGTATGCTGCTATCTGCATACTTGGGTAGCTGAAAAATTAGGCTGGCTTTGTCACTGTGCAGACCTTTCCTGATGTAAAGTGAGAGTATCTGCATTCCCCAGCCTCCTCGTGCAGTCCCTCTGTGTTCCCCAGTTCAACAAAATGCCTTGAACCTCTCACAATAGAGGGGTAGAAATGGAAATTTTCTGTCAGATATAATGTGTATATATATAAAATTATTGCTGTCAGAACTGGAGCCGGAGATATCTTTGTCCTGCCCGGGAAAGGGTTTCACAGCAGTGTCCTGTATGAGCACAGCCCACGTGGACAGGCCTCCTTTAGTGTTTCACTTTGACTTTGCTAGGACACCCCGTGCACAACCAGTAGGATCGCACAAGCTGTCGCCTGTTAGCTGTCCAAATAGTCTTCCCATCCATGCATAATCCAGCCAGCCTCTGGAAAATGTATTCACAGTCATTTTTGTGTTGTAAAGGATTGGTCCTTCTCCCCTTCTCCGTATTTTCATGAATGCATAGCAGTCTCTCTTCCATTTGACTTAACAGCCTTTCTGTGCCCCTCTTGAAATTGTTTCCCTCCCCTCATTGCATTCCCAGTTTGGCAGTGCTTCCTACTGCCAGCACACGTTCTCCTACGTTTAACAGCTGCCCTTGATATAGGATTAGGCTTTTATATGCATCTGGCCTCGGATAGATTTGTGAGAGGAGATTTAGGGTATTAGAGGGTGTTTAGGGCCACACAGGGTTGCGCCATGTACGGGAGCCTGTTAGCAAGCAACTGATGTTAATCTGTGCTACAAGTTGTGTGTGCTTCATCTGCTTTTACCGCTCTGATTATCTCTCGGAAACCCAGATTGGCACTAATCTTAAAACTGCTTTTTTTTGAAAGGGCATTTGCCCTGGCTCCTTCAGCGTCCTGGTAGATTTGCCCTTTGGGGCAGCACAGTTGATGCAACATTTTTGCTTATGGTTGATCTTATGGCCATAACCTAGATGTGACCACTGGCACTACAGCTGGCCTTGTGTGTTATTTCTCCCCTATATTTGTACTGCAGGAAAAATGTGCACAAAGAAGGAACGATTTGGGGAAATCATCTGGCTGGGAAAGGTAGCCCCAAACACATTTATTTCAGAAATGGCTTTGCCCCAGAGCTCCATGTCCCAACAGTTCTGCAAGCTTGGAAGGAACGAGGATCCTCTTCCCTTCTTTGCCATTTCGCCCAATCTCTAGTTAATTTGATCTCTATCTGAGAGCACCAGGGAGAGAACATCTATTAAACAATAAAATAGACCGATTGTGATGTATTTTCAACCGCTTTGGGGGAATTCTACAAAATTAAGTATCAGAATTGTTTTTCTTATTGGCAACTATTGATCTCTGGCTGTGCCAGTTTCTCTCATTAACACTTTTATTACCTTGTCAATCACAGCACAACCTGCGCTAACCAGAGGCTAAAAGGATTTACCGTTATTAACAAAACTGTCTGGTGCCTCAGAGCAATAAAAACAGCTGAAACCACTGGGGGAGGGAGAAGTCTGCAGAGATTTTGGTAGCATTTTAGTCTGGAGACTGTGATTCAGAGGAAAAAAAAAATAATCCATAAAATAGGAGCCAGTTTCTCAGTTGATGCAAATGATCAAAACATGTAAGAAGCATCAGAGCCACGGCACTGTCTGTCTGCAAGTAAAGGTCCGGCCAGGAATTCAGGGTAATATCTAAAAATAGAGTAATACTAAAAGTGCTGTTTGTGGGCCAGAAGCCTGGTACGCGAGGCAGTCCGCAAACACTGAATGAGTCAATGGCTGCCCAAGCAAACACGTGGTTCAAGGGCCGTGATGGGTTTCCACAACCTGGGAGTCCAGTTTAGGGGACTCAGTAACTTTGTAAATCAGTCACTTCAGGTATGTGTCTGCTTACAGACTGAAAAAGGATGTTTTAGGCTTTTGCAAGTCACAAAAACGCCTCACTGTGAGTAACCATGGGAATGACTGTTGGCAGGGGTTGGAGGTGCACTGTAATGAAGTTGGGGGCATCTGATGTGCACATGGTAACATGGTGACAGCAAATCAGATAGTGAGCTTGCTGCTGGCACCTTTCAGCAGTAAGAATAAAAAAAATCTATTTCTTCTCAAAAGCACCCCAAAGTTGGCAGTTTGAAGGGCTTGGTTCTTGGTGTGATGGGAAGCACAACTCTGTTGCTTCAGGGCAGGGTGTCCCAGCACTCTGAAAGCTGACCCTAAAAATGCAATGGGCATGGTTATCACGCCTCTCATGATTCAAGTCTCTCATGATAACCTTCGGGGTAGGGTACTCGATAACAACTTCTGGCAAGAAAGGACATGTTGCTTTCAGTACCTAGGTCTTCTCTCAGGCTTGAGCACCTTTAAAGGCAGTGTGGTTAAAAATCTCTATTTGTAGTCAGTGGTGCTACAACATTTATAAATAGAAGGCTGCATCCTTATTCTCAGTTTCCAGGTGACAAAATGGAAGCCTTGAGCTCTGGTGTGACTCGCAGGGCTGGCCCTCAAGTTCGATGAGAGAAGGTGGTCAGGAGCACTGGCTGTGGGAGAGATGCATGTCATGGGAATGCGAAGGTGTTGGGAATGGAGGGTCCCATCCTGAGTATTTAGCATCCCTCAATACCTGAGCACTCGGTTTGCTTGCTTTCTTAGGGTAACATTTCCAATAGCATTCGTTTTAAGAAAGCAAAGTACTGGTATGGTTGCAATGAGCTCAAGGCAGAGACAGCCCCGCTGTGAATATGGATGAAGGAGCAGAGCCCCTGTCTATGCATCAGGCCATGGGACAGGTTGTGCTGCCTGTGCTGAACCACAGGATATATTGCATATATTGCACCTCTCCTCTCCCTCCGCTCCTCCAGACCAGGTTGTGTGATGGGGGCACATTTCAATCCTGGCATCACTCTTGAACTCTGCAGTGTGGCAACAAGCATCTAATTTCTCAGGGCATTCCCTCCTCTTGCTCTTGCTCCTTAATGGGCAAGGGTCCAAGGTATTTTTTTTTTTTTTTAAAGAGGGCTTCCTTTTGACAGTGTCTTTGGAACATAGTGGGGTTTTTTTTCATTACTACTATGGTAACATAGTCCAGAATTTTTGTCATTCCTCCTAACCTCCAAGGTCACCTAGACACTTCAGGGATGCGAGGCTGCTCACCGGAGTAAGGAAGCAATTGACAAAAGGCACAAGATGGGTGAAGACAGCCATTAAAATCCTGCTCTGGCTCTAAATATAGCAACCTTTCCATGCCAGTCTCCTGTAATTTGCATGTTGAATTAGCATCTCATTAATATCTTATTAGGGCCACTGGAAACCTAATGACAAAAACAAACGCAGCGTGTGCAAAGAAGAATAATAGGAGGAATGAACTGAATAAAAGAGGTTTTTTTTTTTTCCCCTTGTGAGTATTCAGATGAAGACTCAGCTGCACTCTGTCAGCTGGGCTGTGGTTTCTGACCACCTCAGTGTCAGCAGCACCAGGAGGCTGGAGGTGCCCCCATCGCACAGATGAGGCCAATGGAGGTCAGCAGACCCTCAGTGGCTGGTGCACCCTGGCAGTGCCTTGCGCTGATTTACACGCAAGTTCCATTTTAGTGGAGGCTGCCCAAACCATGCCAGCTCCCCAGGATTTTGAGAAGTTGAGTGTTGGGATCAGAGGTCCTGAGCTGGAGGTTTTGGAACCAAATCGTCCCAAAAGATGAGGAATAAGAAAGGAAATTAATGGGGCTTTTCTGGGATCCAAACAGAGTTCAGCTTAGTTCAGGAATTTCTCTTTCTTAGCTCACCTCTATCTAATTTTCTCAGAGTTCACAGCAATAAGCCCAGTCACCACAGCTCGTATCAACTCTCCCCAAATGACCGAGTGCTTCAGCGCGCACGTTCCTGTCACTGATTTTGCTGTTAAAGTGCTCCAGTAATAAGGTACCAATTAGATTATCTCCCTCTAGAAGCATATTGCAGCTGCAAAATGGATATCATATCATTAGCACCTTTCCCTTCCATCGTCCCGGGGGACGGAAATGCCAGGCAATGGCAGCAGCTTACTGCCAGCAGCCCCTCATGGTTTTGGTGGAGAAGAGATTCTTTCTGAGTAACAAAGAGAAGTGGGTTTAAAGAATGCCACCCATGCTTTCTGCAAACTGCAGTAGGGAAATGCTGCTGGTACCTGCAAGGCGGCTCTCGTGAGGCTTGAAGTCAGAGACCATCTGCTAGAGAAAAGCGACTCTGGAAAATGAGAAACTCAGAAGTTGAAGCTGAGAAGTTTAAGGGAGAGAAATGATAGGAAAGCTCTCTGCATCAAAGCGTAAAGAATAGGGTTCTCCAGACCACAAATGGGCTTTGCTATAAGGGCAGGATCAAGCTGCAGAGCAGGTGAGGGAAGGGATAAGAGTCCCTCTTGGTCTGTAACTAGTAGTGCATGGCGTATGGGCTGAAACTTGGATATGGGTAGGTTGCACTTAGAAATCCAGCACATGAAAGTGAAATCAAACAGTCATAAATCAGGGAACAAATGAAAACAATCCTTTGGGGACTCCAGTGAGCTGTTTTCTCATCAGATTTAGCTGTAATGTATTGGATTACATTAAAAAAAATCACCGGTAATGCAAACCACGCAGAGCATGGAAATGCTCTTCAGTTCCTCTTTATAAGCATGTTACAAGAAATAATTTGAGTCTGTATTTATGTGGACTGTTGAGTTGCTGGGTGCTGGCACTGTAGAGCCATAAATGAGTGAGTTAGTCTAATCCTGTTTTGCAGCCTTACGCTGAAAGAAGCAGAAGAAATTATGTGCTCCACATAGCTCCCTGACTCAGTGCATGGAGGCTCGAATGGTGATTGATCTCTCCTTGTATCCCCCAAGCCATCATGTAGTTTCCAGTGCCAACCCTGCTGTTATCCCAGAAAACCCTCTAGCTCTTGTTCCACAGAGTAGAGATGGCAAAAAAGAGAGGGTGCTTGGTAGAGTACGCAAGGGTTTGTGACCCCTATGTTGTGCTGCTTGGGGGCCTCCTTCAGTGCTTATGGTGCTTGGCATCATCACTTGATCTCACCTAGTGCCTCCAAAGCATGGGATCGAGACAAACAAGAATTTGGTAATGGGTAATGCCCACGTACTATGGAGGGGTTTTCACCTTTTCTGCACGCTGCCATTGCACAGCACCTTAGAGTGTCTCCATGTCAGGGGTTACTTGGGTTTCTTTCCTGCTCTGAACCATCTTGTAAGTTAGTTCCTGTCTCTGCAGAGGCTGTAAATCCTCAAGAGACAAGGTTCCTCCAGAGCACTGAAGACTCACCCCTAGGTACATGCCCAAGCACGGGAAACCTGCTCGCTTAAAACTGTTACCCCCGTGTAATAGGACAACTGTCCACTGGAGGTTGCTAGTGGGCCTTTGCCATTTTCTGGGTAGGCGGGTAGGTTATTTCAGTCAATCAATCAGTAATTCAGACATAAATCTTGATCTTTCCTGTCTGGATTTGTACGACTGCGTGACCCAAACCCTGAAGGGGCTCTGCCGTCACTCACAGCCCTACCTTCCTCCATGCCAACAAACTCCAAAATGCACCAGGACATTGGCTGTTGGCATCTGTCTCTCCACAACTCTTCTTTACAAAGGCAAAGTGATTGATCCTTTAAGCAGGAGTTCACTAATTGTATTCATTTATTCAGGCACTGCCCTGCTGCATGCTCTGAAAGAGCAGAGCTGCCTTTCTAAATGTATTTTTCAAAGCTCTTTAACAACTTAAGAGCAGCAGGAGAGGGAAGGCGAGTCTATCATTGAGAAACACAGAAAAGAGAGTTCAGTGATTTTTGTTGCTCAAGTGGTATCTTATGAGGTCAGGGCAAGATGGATGAACACCATATGCTATCTTGGTGCATTGAATACTCAGAGAGGTGACAAGTTGAACATTT
The DNA here is from genome assembly GCF_047370975.1 of Nipponia nippon. Classification (NCBI taxonomy): domain Eukaryota; kingdom Metazoa; phylum Chordata; class Aves; order Pelecaniformes; family Threskiornithidae; genus Nipponia; species Nipponia nippon. The sequence goes on from NW_028262380.1 coordinate 60,082,535, forward strand.
GGTCTTGGTCCAAAGCGATATTGATATGCCACATTGACACACAACTGGCTAAATGTCCTCATCAGCAAGCGGGGTTATGGTTTTCCAGTGTGCAAGGCACTTGCTGAGGAGGAAAAAAGTCCAAACCAATGCACAACATTTCTACTTCACTGGAATCTCCCACGAGGTCAGTGTTCCTTATAGAAAGATGGACAAGCTTTTAGTATACTCTGAACTCCTTTTTCTACCAAAAAATGAAGGCAGCTTGTCTGTCGTTTGTGGTCCACAGGGTTCCTCTCATTTTGGAGTGCTGTGACTCTACCACCATCCCTATATTGAGCCTCACTGCTGCAAGAGCTGGTTGAAGCATTCCTCTATCTGCCATAGTTGCTTTTCCCGATTGCAATGTAGAGGTGCCCTTAATAAAGAGGAGGCTTGGTCCTGAAGTGTTAGTTACTTATCTCTGCCTTGCTGAAAACCCTTTGGGCTGGTTCTTGGTATCACCTGACCTTGGAGGTCGACTAGCGTTTAGTCTTTGAGGCTGTTGCTTCCTGCATGATAAGATAATCATAACAGAGCCAGAACTGACAAGTGGTGTTTTGATGTAAGCAATGAGCAAACAAACAGATCAATAAGTGCTGAGCAAGGCACGCTTCACCTCATATTGTATCGACTTACTGCAAAAATAATGGGGCAACAAAATGAAAATGTGTTGTGTTCTATCTGAGTTATGGTCAGTGGTTATATATAATATAACACAATATATTAACTCAGATGGGACTTGCTGTTGAAAAAAATACAAATGGGCAGGCACAAAATGTACTGTCTGTAAACGTACATGGCAACACATCGAGATTAATTACACAGAATATGGGAGGAAATGAAAGCAACAATAAATTTCTATTATTACAACCATAGAAAGAACATGAGGAAGATTTATGGCACTAAGAGCAAAATTTCTGTGGCCTGTTAGTCTGACTGTCTAATGTGTGAGAGATTTATGAGGCCAGTGAGTAATGATCAAAAGTATTTATACAAGTTTACCATTTGTTAGCTTTTATTTTTGCTCTCATTGAGACTGTTTATGAGCAGTGGAAGGATGACACTGGGCTGACTGGCTATTGATGGGAGTTGTGCTATAGGTCAGTGATAAATGTTTTGATTTCAGAATCTCTGATCTCCAAGAGCCAAATGACAGCCAAGGTAGAGAGAGGCACAAGACTGCACTGAAGGAAATCTGATATGTTTAGAGATTTCTGACTCGTGGAGGTATAAGTGTAGGTGCACTGAGGCAAGGAGGCACTTTCTTGTGCTAAGGGTTTTTTTTATGCACCGGAGACTCTCCTGGTTTGCCTTCTCTTGTCTCTGCTGATTAATCACGATGGGCACCCCTGTGAGGGATACATTATATGTTGGTATATGATTTCTTCAAGTGCAGACAGGCACTTCCGTATCTCCTACTGCATGCCCACACCTGGAGAAATGATGGGCAAGTGTATAAATGGGGCTGCTGCCGGGAGGAAGGCAGAATCCCTGTGATAATCAGGTTGCAGAGAGAGAAGGGTTATGGGAAAGAGCGGAATAGCACGCTGTTGGGCATTTATTGCCTCTGAAATGGATTGTGCGTATCTACAAAATAGGACGTTTCTCACAGCTGTATGGGCATCTATCTTATCTCCCAACAGCAGAGAGCAAACTGCCTACTCAGGGACTTAGCAAGATAGAAGATGATTATGGCTGCTTGGTTAATTGTGATATGACATGACAGAGAATATAATTTACCTTGATGATAATTATCACTGACCCAGGTAGTTTTGCAAAGCTTGGACAGTGTAGAGGATCCCTCTGATGGATCAGCTCCTTCCAGGAAGGCTCTTCTGCAGCTCTGTAGCTTCACAGGCACTCTCTGCGTGTGCTGGAATATTTTTCATATGTTTAATGTAGGAATCCACACATAAAAAGAAAACAAAACCAAGGGTAATACTCTCAAAAATACCCTGGAAAATAAGTATGGAAATCTGGAATGCATTTGCAGTGGGTTTTGGGGGCAGTAAATGCCACAGATATTCACAGAATCAAATAGCTGTTGCGGTCACACTATTGAATCCAAATGTTCTGTCCTTCAGGACTTACCAGGGTTGCTGTCCTCTCATTTCTTTTTTCTTGTGAAGCGGGGAAAATCGGAAGTTTCGTCTTTGCTGCGATTGTAGGTCAGGGATGTAATTAAACATCCAAGCACAGACTGGAGAGGGGAAGTATTTTAAAGCAGGGTGTAGCGTTTCAAATAGTTAAGTAGGTTGTTTCCCAGTTGTTGTCCAAATTTGTCAGGAAATCATAAGATTTTGAATAAGCTTTTTCTGCTGATAGCGTCATTCAAATGATTATCAAAATATTTTTGTCACCAAAGAGGATTATCAAAATAGTTTTGAAAAGCCAAAAGCCCAAGATGCTACAAACATGGTTTGTAAGACAATCCCAGGCCATTAAAAAAAAAATAAATAGGTCTGTATTTCGGATATTTAATTGCTAAAGAAAAATCCTGTTTCAGAGAAAAAAGATTCTGAAAAATACTTGAAGAATTGTTATTCAAAAAGATCAGCCAGACAACCCTAAACATACCCAGATAAAAGAGGTGACTCCATTATTTCAAGTAACCCCTGGTAGAAATGAGAGCAGAATTTGGCATAGTGAATAGATTCTTAGTACAAAAATGAGTATATTCAGGCAATTCATCATGACGCCTGATTTTACAAAAACGTGCAGAGCTCCCAGCAGTGACTAGTGCTGTTGAAAGGAATGCCTGTTATTTAGATGTCAAAACTTCATTTGAGGCTCCTATTACTGACAACTTTTGTCTTAAAAAGTGCTAAGTATTATGTGCTTCGGGGACCTCTGATTGCATTTTTGGACTTTTCTATTGCTGTTTTGGGAATTTTGGAAGAAACTTTGTTTCAGAGGCACTAGAGATGGTGCGAGTGGTTGAAAAAACCTTTAGCTCATGGGAATTATGTGACGATCAAGGACTTCAGCAGGGTCTGACAATTTGCAGTTTTTAGGATCTGGCTTTGCTGCTGCAAGGGTGCTGCTTCGTTCCTCCTGCAGATTCGGCCCCCGCCATTTCCCTAATGTGATGCTGCTGCATGCAGCCGAGGGTCGGAGTGGAGCGGCATTAGCTGGGAGAGCTCTGTTGTTTGCATCCCCTCCCTGCATTTTTAAAAACTGCTTGCAGCAAAGTGGCTTCTTACTGGGTGCCAGCTGTGTTTCCTCTTCATGCCTGCACTGATGGCTGCGGTCTGGCTTTTTTGCTGTGTCCCACCTTTGCTTGGAGATAGGGCTCTCTCTCCTGCTCTTTCATCTCCACACCTTTCATCTTGTGCCTCATTTTTGGATGGTGAGGGAAGTATGTGGCAGGAAGAGGCTGAGAGGATCAAAGCACCTCAGGAGGGACTTTGAAGTCTGGGAATGCTGAGTAACGCAAGGGGCCAAAAGGGTGAAAGAGGGTACAGTAGGGAGTCACGGCCCCAAGAGGGAAAGGGGCAGGGCTTTGTCAGTGGAGCGGGGGAACAGTGTTGGAGGGATGTACTTTCATTTTCCTGGGCTTCAAGGATGTGAGGCTGTTGACTAATGGCTTTGCTGCATACCAAGTGCTTGCCCTACCCTAAATGAACTGGAAGCAAGAGAAAAAAGAAAGAGAAGTGAATGGGAGTAATTTGAAACATGGAACATCTGCATGTTGGTTATTAAAAGAAAAATAAAACAAATCCTTAAAAAGTCAAACTGGTCCCTGGAGAGGCATCACTCAGCAGGTGACGAGCTAGGCAGGCATCTACATGCAGAGATTTATTTTTCCTGCTTTCCCATCAGTCCTCCCAGGCTGGAGTCTCAGCCCACAGCTGTCTGAGTGCTGGCTGAAGCCTCACCAATACTTGCCCTCTAGCAGGTCATGGCTGAGGAGGAAAATGAGCTCCAAAAGGAGCCCAAGAGGGAGCTTTATTGATGATTAAAAGGAGGAAAAAGCATTTGAATAAATATCTTTTAGCACTTGCTAGGAGTAGAATATACCTGACATTTGGTGTTTTCTTCCTGGTGCTCTGATAGAAATTTAATCTGTTTGGGGAATAGGGCTGGGGGGTGGTCATGATTTGTCTCCCCCGATTGCACACAACCCTCTTGTACAATCCTGTTTATATGGCTATCAAGCTCCATCTTAAAGCTCACTCCTGGCCTTGTGCAAACCTTAGAACCACTCGACTTTGCCAGCACCATTTGCAAACATCCTGGCACATGCTGTAGCATGAGTGAGCTCTCTCGCAAGTTAGCCTAAAAATGCCAGAAGAAAATATTTTTGTCCTTGTTGTATCAAATCCAAGTCTGATTAGAGCAGGAATTTTCTAGAGGGACTATTGATTTTTGCCTCACCGACTGTACCCAGCAATTTGCAAGTCACACAGCCATCATTTATATCTGGAGTTCGGCAGCAAGATAACAGTCCCTGTAAAAAGACTGATATGTTAACCATTGGCTTGGTGACGGATCACATTAATAAGAGCCTCAGATTCACCACAGCTAAATCATGAGCCTGTCGCAGCTGTAGTATCTTAGCTGGAATATGGCGAAGGATGTGTGCAAATTGCTAGGACAGCACCTTCTTCGTTTTAGGTGAAAGCCACCTGAGATGAGGAGTCTTGATTTCTTCTCCAGGATTAAAAATAAGGGAGGTTTTTTTCTTCTGAAGAAGTGCCTTTCCCAGGTTTCTTTGCCAGTCTGACGGAAAGTCCATGAAGTCAATGGTCTTCTGTGGGTGTGTGTGTATCCTTCTACGTGGTGGTCTACATCAGCCATTGGAGTCAAGATCAGCTTGCCTTGGCGGGAAAGGGTGTGTGTGATGGGCTCGCAAAGTCCTATCTAGCCCCTTTTCTTGTGGTTTTGTGATCTCAGCAAGACTATAAAAATCTAGGCAAGCTGCTTGAGACATCTAATTGTGTGTTGTGGTTGCTTAAAACCATAGCTCCTATTTTGGATGTGGAAAACAGCTATTTGGGAAAATACTGTCTTTTTTTTTTTTTAACTTTGCTTTTGTTTAGCAAATGTTGACTTTTCAAGGAAAACAACTGCCAAAAACCAAACCAGTAACCCCCACAGAAAAAGAATGGAAAAGCTAGAGATGGGAAGGAAAGATCTGATACTATGGTTAACCAACACAGGAAAAAGAAGGACAGAGGGATGCATGTGCTCTCTGTGAATATTTGCAAGCAGGAGCTGTGCTCCTGACCTGCAGCTGAACAAGCTTCACGTCCCCCGTGAGAATTTTGAAGATTTGTCCTAGAGCTACCCTGCAAGGCTGAGGGTTCAAGTGTTGTGCATGGGAGACTGCGAGGCCCTCCAGAATTATAAAATTTGCAAAAATGACAGAAATTTTGGTTTCTGTCCTTCTCTGAGACTTGTGGAGGTGGTTTCTGCTGAATTACTGATCTGAGGGGCTTGGGGGCTGGCTGGCTCTGTTAATAGTAGCATTAAACATATCAGACCTTTTCTGTATTAAAACAGCATTCTTCCAAAAGTATACAGCACGTGCAAGCCAAAAAAGCTTGGTGTTGGGAGGCTTTGAAAGGCGCCCGGCACAATTTGGAAGAAAGCTGCCTATGGCAGCTGATGCTGAGGTACATCCCCAGTGCCTGCAGGGCTCCCATACACCAAGAGGAGTGCAAATGACTGAATCTTGTCTGCCCAGCAATGCAGAAAGGTCCAGAAAAACTGCTTTTTGCTCTGTGCGCAGGGCAGGAGAGACGCATCTGGCACTGGCCCAAAGCCCCGCTTCGGGCTGAGAGACAGCTCAGTGCGAGGTTTTTCCCAAAGTCTTCCAGCTCTCTGTCGGCTATAACGTGCTCCCAGCCTCCTGCGGAGAACCACTGCAGCCCTCTTTGCATGCAAATTGTTAATGCATTGTGCATGAGGGCCCTAATTAATACTCTGCTGCAGATAACGATTTTACATTATAGCTATTAACCTTGGCATATTTCAAACTAAATGCCGGCGCGTTGGGGAGGATTTTGTGTACATTGCGTTGTGAAATAATGAATTATGTTTTTGCATATTTTATATACTGATTTTCTTTAGTAATCGTGAGACTAATGTTGGGGAAAAGAGGCCTGCAGTAGTGTATTGGCTACTCCAATGGTTAGGGCATTAGCCAGGCATTTTGGAGCCTCAAGTTCAGTTTCTTGCTCTGCATTGGCTTCCTGCAGGTCTTTTAACCTTGCGTGTGCAATGGAGATAGGAGTGCTTCCACCCTCATAGGGATGGATTTGTAGTCCTGAGAGAAGGTAGCCCTCCTTTTCTGTGCCCAAATGTCCCTTTTTCCCAGATTTTGTAAGAAAAGATCCTTGATTCCCAGCTCACTTGGGTGTCCATCTGATTCCTGGATCAAGATTATGAACTGTATATCATCAAAGTTTGGATGATAATGAGTTTTTAAGGGAGATTTTTTTAAAGATTTCTTTTTAGAACTTGGTTAATTTGTCCCTAATAATAGACCAGAATTGATTACATGGAGTAACAATGTTGAAAGCCTGGTCTGGTGGGGTTTGTCCGAGGGGCACAGTTCTGAGGAGGACGTCTGGTTCAGACTGAGGACAAGGAAACTCACAGGCCAACTGCCACTACTGGCTGATGGGCACCAGTGCTAATGGTGGTTCAAGCCATTGGTGTCTGCAGTTCTCTGCCCTGTTGTCTTCCTGGGGGTGTTAGGACAGAGCGTCTCCCATTGCCTCTCCTGCAAAAAAAAAAATTAGACTTGTGTTCAAAGCGCCCTGCAAACCATTTTCCTCTGGCAGGGCAAGTGCAACGCCTGGGGCAGGGCTACAACCTGCATTTAGCTCGAGGATAAGCGTCTCCAAGGGTGTTTCAGTCCTTTCCAGCTCACCCATCTTCCTATACGTGGTCTTTGAGCGATGTTTAAATGCATAATATCCCAAAGTGCCAAACTCTAAGGAAGCCTGGCCCTCGTTTACCCTGCAGTTGCCATGATGTGTAATGGAAAAAGGATGCTTACAAGGCCACTTTCTTTCAGAAGAATTTTGTTTCTGATCGAACTGGCAATAACTCTAACTCTGTGTAAACTATTTTATGGATCTGTATAGTCAACAGATCAATTTTATTATACTTGGCCACTGCAGAAAAACTGTAAACTCCTGCTGTTAGCTGATGTCTGGGAAATATGTTTACAACTTTATTCCTTTCCTTTGGTGGCATCAATGTATTTATTTTTTTATTTAATAAAAATTGTGCTGTGCTCTCTCCCATGCTATTTTATCATGCAGAACTTTTCCACATGGCCAGCTCCAGCACAACATATTGTGCTAACGAGAAAGCATTCACAATTCTAAATAATGACAGGTCTCTTCATTTTCCTGGGCTGGTAAAAGTTCAATTCTCCTTTGTCTTTCGACTATTAGGTTTTACTGATTTTAAAAGTATTTTCTGTAACGTGCTTGCAAATATCAATTTCGAGTGAAGCTCCCAAAGTGACTGAGAAAGCAAGATTTGCTTCAAAATGAGTTAACTGCTTTTAAAATTATGTAGAAAGTATTAAAAGTTGTAGAAGTGAGTTGCTGGTATTTACAGCCGTGGTAGCTGGCGCACTGGAGTGGCTTCCTTAGGCAGCCATGCTCCACCTCGTGACGGAGTTAGGGCTGGTAGCTGCCCCGAGCACATCCCTCCTGCTATTTAATAGGTTTAGTGACAATTTTGGTTTTTGCAGGGAATTGGGATGTGGCAATGAGCTACCCAGGGACCCGAATGGTGCTTGGCTGAGAGGGAGGGCTTCTCTATGGAACATCAAACTGTTACCTTTTTGCAAGCTGGCACTGCCTCTTTGGAAGAATATAATTGAAGGCAATGTTGGATCGGTAACTTTAAAAGCCCCTGTAAAAATAATCAAGTTTGGGAACATGTTTTCATGTGATCTAAGCTTTGTCTAATCCAGTATCCCATCTGTGACAAGCCTCAGTGCCAGATGTTTCTAAGACACGAAACTCCCACAGCAATAGATGTGGGATGAATTGCCCTAAACAGAGGTCTCACCCTGACCTTGCATAGTTACAGATCAGTCCTGGAGCAGGTGTTTTACTATGAATATCTGGCAGACAGGGAAAGCACTCATCATTTACTGAATTACCCTAAATAAAAATATACAGCTTCCTGACCAATCTCAGCTGTGCCATCTTTTGAGGTACACTGAACTGGCATTTTCCTTTTCAGAAGAACTGACTGCAGAGTCACAGGATAGACAAAGTGGGAAAGGACCTCTTGAGTGAGCTTCAGACATGGGCTGCATTTGGGAGCCTTCACATTAGCAACAGGGAAAACAAATTACAGATCTCTTTTACTTGAATGGGAATCAGGGAAGAGCACTCCGGTGAGCCTTGCATTTGCAAAGTCACTTTTTGGAGTGGTTTCACACCTCAGCTATTGCTATGATATCTTGGTAACTCTATTATTTCATATTTTCTCTCAGTTCCTATGCAATTTGCACATTCAGGGTCAAGCCTTCGCTAATGACAGCTCCTTGCGTTTCAAGGTGGCCGAATCAGCAGGATGTATGGCACGTATCCACAGAGCTTTAAAAATATCTCTCTACGTGACATATGCTGTTTGTCCCTGGACACCGGATAGGTTAATTGTTAAAGAAACATTAATAACATTAACTGATGGTACGGCTTCCCACTGCCTCTGCCCTGGCAATCTCACACTGGCAAATGGATTAATAATCCTATCGGAAATGAATGTCGTTGCTATGCAAGTAACTCAAAACTAGATAATTTAAGAATAGTTTGGATGATTACTAATTAGATCCACCGACACAGGGGAATTTGAATTATTCATGACTGGCTGAAAACAGCGGGTAATTCATTTGTGCACTTCTCTGCAACTAATGTGAAAGTTGTTTATTTTTCCCCCCACACACACCCAGATGATCTGCTAAAAATGATCCCTTGTTTCAGTGCTGATCATTTCACTGTGGAGGAATGTGAGGTCTGCAAGGTTAGGATAAAAAGCCTTGAAAAGTTATTTGGAGAAACATGTGGACAAGCCACACTTTGAGACATGAGCGTTATTCTTTATCCATTGAGTTTCAATAGGCCAAGTGAACATCTGAACTTCTGAATAATATCCAAATTAAGATGCTCATGCACTCCCAGGGTAGAAGAGGAGCTGCCATACGGTGGTACCTGCATCCCTGCATGCACACTGTTTTGGGTGCTGGGGTGCATGGGGCTAGCTGGGAAGACATGAGGGCACCCTTCACAATCCCCCCTGCTTCCTCTGCTCTCCCCAGGCTCATCCAGCACCACCCTGTTTCCCTGCAGCAGAGGCATTAAGCACTCCCAGAGCCCCCCTCTCACCTGGGGGAACACCCTGTGGAGCTTCCCCCTCGGAGGACCCTGTGCGTGTACAGATGCACACGCTGTTCAAATCTGACACCCCCAGGTCAGACGCTGTTCAAATCTGACACCCCCAGGTCAGACGCATGCCATTTTTCGTGAGAAAAGGCATCCTTAGCAGCTCTGCAAACACGTACTGCTGGACATAGAATTTGCTAAGGTGAGCTGGATAATTCAAGTTGAGGACACGTAGGAGGTAGTGAAAGGTGTTCTCCAGCTGTGCTCCGTTTATCCTTAATGGCATGCAAACGACTTCAAAATAGTTTGCAAAAGATTTCTGGACTATCTGATAGCTCCTTCTGTCCGGGCACTGAGCTGAGAGCCCCAGCCAGAAAAGATGCCTGAACAAACCAATTTTAGGACTCCTCTTTTTTACCTTGTTCCTTCCCTGAAATGGCTCTGATTAGTTTAAATAGGAGGAGGGAAAAAAAAAGGTGACTCTGGAACTGGAGGATAAATAACCTCACACATGAAATTACCCAGCTCATTCAATACCAGGATCTGCAGACCCTATTGCCTTTATTAATTTATGAGCTTTATTATCTTGATTTTCATTAAAATACAATAAGTTGGTCTAATTCATAAAATAGATAAAGTGAAGCACAATAGTTCATTTACCATTGATCCATATTTGTAACTCACAGAAGACGACAGCTATGGCTGTCATACACGAAGCCATACCCGATTCAGAAGCGCTACACATAGTTAAAGCAGAGAACAGTGCCTCGTCTTTCCTCCCTGGCTCACCAGCGCACTTCTTGCTCTTATTTTTACCAGTTTCCAGCAGAGCAGCTCTAGCTCATGTCAGTGTCTTAGATGTGTCTAACCCTTCGCCAAGTGGGAGGCAGAGGAACGTAACTTGCCTGAGACCGCAGACAGGAGGAGTTACTGAACTTGGTCTTGTGGTTTAAGAAAAAAGGGGGGGGAAAAGGGTGTGAAAGCTGCTGTAGAGGGGATTAGTATGCAAAAGAAGACACATAAAGCGCACCATGTGGCAGTGAACACATTTTAAACGTGAGAGGCTTGCATCTTTTTTTTTGGTAAAATACCAGATTCAGGCCTTTCTTCCATCTTAAACCAGCCAGCAGTTGAGCACAGGGGATCTGTGTTTCTCCACATGTGTGTATGTGTGTGCATACACATTAATAGACAGAAGTGAGAAAACTACCAAGGACTCAACTGTGTTTGCACACTAATTCCCGTATATACGAATTTCTTAGAATTTTCCTCTTACAAAGTCAAAGATGGATTAGAAAGCAGAGAGCCCCTAGAGGAGCAACGTTAGTTGTGTGGCAAAGTCATGTCTGAAATGCTGCTGGTTTTACAGCTGTTGTTGCAGTCCTCAGCAGGCACCGTGGCCCCGCATCCGCCTCCCAGCTTCGCCCATGTTGAGCCACAGCTTAACCCTGGCGGCCACCTCCTTGTCCCGGTCCTCCCCAGTATGAACAGCGCTGGCACTGTGGGACCACAAGCAGCATCAAAACACAAGAGAAAAATCACTACGTGGCTTTTGCTTAATGTGTATTTCTATTTCCTCCTCCTGGCAAGTGGGGGAAGCTTAATTGGCTATTTCAGACTGCTGTCCCTTTCTCCTTGACCCTAGACCTCAGTTGCTGGCATCTGTAGCATCACTCCATAAATGACAGTAAAAACACCTGATGTGGCAAGTGGGTGCTTTATGAAGAGTGATATGGCATCAATCATAATTAACCTGCGTGTCCCTGTCACAGGCTGGGGCAGGCCCTGTCAGATCTGGTTTCCTGTTTGAAAATACTTTGGTTTATGTGGGTTTAGCTGAAAACAACCAAGAGACTGATCTCTAGGCAATGGGAGCTGGTAGAAGATGAATTATCTGTCACTCAGAAAGATGCCCTGGCTATGGAAACCATCAAGCACATTTGTAGGTTTTCATTAGTCCTGCTTTCCCCCTCTCCCCACGCTTGGCGTTGTTTGCTTTTTGGATCGGTTAGCAGCCCAGCATCTGCTATCTGAGCCTTTTGGAAAACACTCTGGAGGATGCGAAGCACCTGAGTCCCGCAACAGCGTGATTTTACAGCCATTCATAAAAGCAGGGTCATTCCCTTTGTTTCTTGAATTAAATGCTGCATGATGCACATTTCAGACCTGGCATCTGTGTACACACAAATAAATATTAACCAAATCAGTGCAAAGCGCATTGAAACTCTGCATTAGCACAAGAGGTGCTGTGGGTTTTGTATCACTGGGCTGTAAAGTGCTGGAGACTTTCGGTGCTGATTTTTGGTCCTTAAGGCAGAAAGTGGCTTGGAGAGCCACTGGGTAAGTGGGATTGAGACTGTCCTTCATGCTGCCTAGCCAGTGCTGGGTGCTTTTGGTTTCCTTTGCTCCTGCTTGCCCAGCTGTACAGCAGCTCCTCCTGGTAACAGGGAGCAGAGTCTGTGGTTGTCACCTTTTACAAGCCACACCATCAAACACAACTCTTCCGGTTAATTCTTTTGGTGACTAGCTGGTGGCCGGTGGGAGCCAGGGAAACTTGGGCCTGCTGCTGTTGTATTTTCCTCCTTTTGCTCCCTTGAGCATTAAATTGGCCCCTCCACCTCCTAATCTTCAGCTACAGCCTGTTGCTTAATTCTTTTTTAAACCAGCCTTGTCCCTTACAGGATCCCAGTGTTACTATGGCGATGCAAGGACTTGCCACAGCACTCACTGATGCTGTAAGGGATACTAAAAGTGTATTACGGGTCACTGTACTTAAGAACGTGCAAGGCAGTGAAGTGTTATAGGAAACCCTTTTTCTCTTCTTCCCTTGCTCTTCAGATGGATGAGGAGGCAAGCTGTGATGGTGAGCAGAGTATGCTTTTGAGTACTGGATATTACTCCATAAACAATTACAGTGAAATTCATGGAAATAGTGCAGTAAGGTGCTGCTCAGCATGAGCTACGGGTATTGGACTCTGAACTCGAAGCGGTTAAAACTTAACCGATCCTAGCGCAGCTAAGGAAACGCAGTGCACTGAGGGATTTAAATCCTATTGAATCCAGAGCCCAAGCAACGTCTGAAAACACCATGTGCAACTCCAAGTCACATAGGGCCCCAAACAGTTTTGCTTGCTTTTAGGTAAGAAGTGGGAGCTGTAGCGTTATTCTCTTCTCTGGATATTAACCTTCCTACGCATAACTATACGCAGGTCTCTAAACTGGAATGATATTTTCTAATCTTGTATCTCCCTCCAAACTATCAAGATGATTGCATTCTCCTAATGTGCCTTACTGGCTCAACTCAGTCGGAGTCGTTAATGCATTTTAAAAAAATTCCTGCCCGCTTCAAATGTGTGCACTCCTCCGCCTCCCTCCAAAGAGCGCTTTGACTGTATTAAGAGTTAAACTGGTAGCTCTCTTGGACTTGACATGGTAATAAATCTAATAATGTCCTGCTAACAGAGCTAAATACCTCATTTGAGGAAAAATGAAGCAACATTTTTTCCTGAGCTGTAAAATATGTTGAGTGATTTCATTTCCTTCATATGGAACATTAGGGCTTGGCATAATCCTTGCTCACTCCGAAAAAGCATAAAAGTTGTCTCCTGTGTGATAGCTCCAGTCGCCTCGCTGCCAGGTACCTGCTGCACACTCTGCGCTGCCTGGCCTGCTTCCAGCAATAGCATGTGTGGTTTTCCCTCTTGCTAAAGAGAAAAGAAAACAGGGCCATTCTGGCTTTCGGTTGCAGGCTGTAAAATTGAAATTAGCATTCAAGACACAGCCGTCTCTACCTACAAAGGCCACCTGCACCACTGATGCTTCGCTTTCAGGCATGTCCCTCAGTCTGCCAACGTCCAAATGTGAGAGACGTTATCTGGCCAAGTCCTAAAATGAAGGATGAATGAAATTTGAGTAGGGACAGTGAGGTGCCAAAGGATCAATTTTTAAAAATCTAAATGGCTTTCCTTAGGTCTCTCTCTGGGAATCTTTATTTTTGATGTAGAAAGCTTTCAGTGGGGAAGTGGGGAGAAGAGAGACCTTATTTGGGAAGATTCTCAGTCATTTCATGACTATTGTGGCTGAAGTCCCGTAAAATGAAAGGTTTGTTTTCAGGAGCTGAGGGGGAAGGATCCAAGAGGAATTTTGTGTGCCTCAAATATTTTTGGCACCTCTGCTGTTTAATTTGTCTTCTTCTAAAACCAGAGCAGTTAGGAATCTTTTAGAATCCAGCTTTTTGGGATTCACTGCATAGAGTACCCCAAATGAAGTTTGGCTCTCATTTCTGCTCCATGCAACTCCATTAGCTACCTTGAGCAAGCAACTGATCATGAATTATGTTGTTTATATAAATATACAGATATAAAATATAATATTATCTATATATTAGAATATAGATAAAATATATATCTATATTATTTCACTCTTCTGTTAATGATTTTCAGTCTTTTGATTCTTATACTGAATCTTCTTTATCTGTTGCATGTTTTGTTGTCTTAAATGGATACCTATTTATGTTTTCTAGTCCTTAGATTGGTAGCTTTTCATCTGATTCCTGCAAAATCAGTTCCAGTTTCACGGATTGGACTGCATTCTTTTATTTCCATTAAAGGCAACTATTGCGAATAAATACAAACATAAACATACTCAGCCCCTCACGTCTGTGGATACACATGCATCTATCACGGTTCTCCTAATCTGCCTTTTTCAGTTCATACTTCACACTCCAAATACAACTAAATCTTTGAGTCAAACAACTTTTATTCTTCCTGGATGTAATCTACTTGGTCATTTCCTACATGTCATGAGCTTCCTTTTCATAACACCAAGATGAAATCAAATGCATAGTTCTTTGTGTATCTCTAAAAGTCTTTTATATTGATTACATATGAATTGCTTCAATTTGTTAGATGTGGAGGGACCTAAAATAGCAATATCTTAAGCACTGCTTGGCTTTAGCACAAAATACCCGTTACATGTCCGTGAGCAGGTCAGCATTAAGACATTGTGCCAGAGGCGATAACAGATTGCATTTGTTGCTGCGCTACTGTAAGAGGTGCTGTCTGTTGGATGTTTCCTTAGCAAAGCTGTGGCTGAGTGGCAGGAAGGAAGGTTTCTGATTTGTGTTGATTATAGCAATTGATAATAATAATAATAAATTGATTCTAATTATCATGGATGCAATCATTTCCCACCTGCAATGGCAGAAGATGCTTAGATACTTGGAAAACAATACTAGAAGCCAAGTGGAAGAGCTGTTTGATTTGGTTGTTCACATCTTGCTGCCTGAAGCAAGGAGAGCTGAAAGGTGCAAACTAGTGTTAGGAGTATTTTGCGCAATTATTCCAAATGCTCTGAATGCATCATTTTCAACAGGGATTAAAGTAAGAGAAATATATACTGAAATTTTAGAGTTTGTACAAGGCTTATCTCCATAACAGCTCTCCAACTTTCTACTTCCCCTGATGGTCCTCTTTAGAGAACAGGTCCTGTCCTGTCCCATCAGGGACACTACATCGTCTCTTCCCCTGCTACCCGCTTGCCTTGCACGCCTAGCACAGAGCTCAAAAAATGGGGATTGATTGCTCGGTCTGTTGACGGTGTCTCAGCGCTGAGCTTGTCCCTCGTGCACCTTGTCCCGCTGGAGAAGGCAACACTGAACTCAAGCTGCCTGCTTTTACCTGTGATGTGACTTAAACTTTTGAGCTGGCCTGGGCTACCAGGGATGTGTGGCAACAGATCCAGGAGGGACTCATCTGCTCTAGGGTATTGATATGGTTCCCTGTTCCACTTGTATTTCAGCCTTTCACCCTGCCAAACTGACGGGAGCCAGTTTTACAGAGGTGGGAAAACACTAATCCACAAAACCTTTAGAGGTCTCTCAATTCCTCCTTGAAGTCACTTGGGAGTTAGTTCAGATCAAGGTGAAAGCGATTTTCCCCCAAAACGTGTGGCAAACCAGGGAACCATAAATTCCCTTAATGCCATTAAATGGGGCTATGACCTTGCATGAGTATCACCGCTTGCTCCTCAGTCGTGGGTGTGCAGATACAAAGAGCTGGGATGTTACACAGTTGCGCAGAGAAGGAGTTCTGCTGAAGGAAATAGGCTCCAATATACACTGGTTTCACATCGGGCAGAAAAATCCTGAGGTTTTTCCCTCTAAATGTGGAGATGAGACAGCATGGAAAAACGCAAGAGCCACCAAACCCAAATCTTTGGGGTTTTTAAAACATTTCTCCCTATTTCTAAACTCTCAGGTGTCATTCATTTAACATTTTCAAGTATTACTTTGCCATAATGAGAACTGGCAATTTAAAAGCAAACTGGCTCTCTGCTGAGAGTTAGTATTTTTATATAATTGCATAACTCTGTGAGAAAAGAGCTTAGGGTTTGTCTCGTGGCCTTGCACAATCCTTTTCCCCTCATATCCCCTCCAAGGGCTGCAAAGCTCTGCTGGACTAAGTGTGCCAAAGACCTGCCGTGGTGTTAGCAGCATTCATTAGAAACCGCAGTGCTGATATGCGTTACCATTTTTGCTGCTTTCTGGGCAGATCACTAAACTTCAGGCCCATTGATTTCGACTAGAAGGGTGCAGTGCACCACCTGCGTTCCCATATTAAACCATCTTGGCTACATCCCACTCCCGTAGGTTGCAATGATGTCTTTTCCTGTCTTAGGGCTTTTGCTTCTGCTGACAGGCTGTAATTTAGGTTGGCATGCAATAATTCTGTCGCTGAGTCCTTTGGTGAAATAAAGTTATTTTTAAAAGTAGTAAGAATCTTTACAAAATAACACAAGAGGGATTTATTACAGTTTCATTGCTGTGTTCTCAAAATCTTGCCCCTTCTCATCCATTCTGCTAAATTTGTTTGGGCTTTGGCTTCTTGAGCAAGTGATGAACTTGGAAGGCACTGGGTTTTCTCACACTGCAGATCTCAAGAGCACAGAGATGGACTGAAAAATCATAGCTTTGGCATAGCAGTCTTTGTTTTTCAGAATAGCGGTTCTCTGTCTTTGGATCTTCTTTTATTTTATTTTATTTTTTCTTCTTTTTTTGTACTTGTATTTGAATTTTGATTATATCTTTTTTTTTTCTTTTTGTTCCAGAATCCTAAGATTTTTTTTTAAATTTTTTTTATTTATTTATTTTTAACAAAATCTGAGATTCTGATGTTTGGGAGCTGGGCCATTAAAGAAACCCCTAATATTTACTTGTAGGAAAATCAAAAACTGACAGCTTGTCCTCTCCACTGCTATTGCCATGGCTTATATTCCTATTTTACTTACACTCCTCTTTAATGTAGTCCATGGATGATACATTGCTTTAAATTATTTATATTGCAGACTTTATTCCCCAGCACTTGTTAGTTCACTCTGAGGTAGAGCCCAGTGAAAGGTCTGGAAAGCCTTTCTGAAAAATCAATACCTCTCTGATCCAAACTGTAATAATTAAACAAGGGCAATTAAATGATCAAGTGGCTAACTTAGTCCGTCTTGACAAAGTGCAAAGTGCCCTTTTGTCTCAGAAAGGTGAGGTTGTTAATGCATGCAGTGATTAAAAGTCACAGCAAGGTGACTCTTACTGGAAAGTGTCCTTTCCAGCTGCCGGGTGGCGTGGTAGCTGCAGACATCTCCGTGCAACATGTGGTCTTGCTTAATCTGGATTTCGGCCATTTGGCTCGTGTATGCTCTCACTTGCTGAGCTGCTGCAAATTTGTCTGATTTAAATTAAAATTATTTTTGATGTATCTACAGTTGCGTATAACCGCTTACCGTAAGCAGACTCTGGAGCGCGTAGGTCTGTGACCCTTCTCCGTAGTCTCCCTTTGCTCCATGTGACACCGAGGACACATCCTTCCCACCCACCGCTGTGGCATCGGACGCATCGCTGGCAAAGCGGCACACATGGGCAGGCAGGTTTGGGAGGGCTGCATTACCAGGAGGGACAGTAATGGTACAGGGAAGTGCAGGATCCAACCCTCGCTGAGGGGCTTGTCGCCAGCTTCGACTGCTCTCTCTAATTGGGATCACACTGATCGGTTGCTAAAATGATGCTCCCAATAGGCCAGAGTGAGTTTTCCTAAGAAAAGCCCAAATCACGTCTCTCAGCATGGTAGTCTGGCTGATGTGAAATAAAAGGTATGTTTGTCAGTTTTGTGTCACGCTTCCTCCCTCACCTCCTGCTGGGGAGCAGGGCTGATACGATTAGGAGCAGCTCAGACATGCCTTTTGGATTGCCTGCAGCAATACTAGCAGGGACTTTGTTTTTTGGTTTCCATTTTTAAAGCTGGGCTTGGTTCTTTCCAGTTCTCCATTTCCGTCACTCCTCTGAAGATTGCTCAGCTCGCTGAATACATACAGCTATTAGAGAAATGCTTAAAATAACCCCAGATTTCTGGCTTAGGTCACAAACTGGGGAGTGAAAATATTTAGTCAGAAGTACCTTGGGTGTTTAAGCAGCAGACAGCACTGTTTGCAAATAACCCTAAAAAATAAACAGGGACCTCTCTAGAAAGTCAGAAATGAGGGTTTCTGCGCCAACTGGGAGCCTGCAGAGGTCGATTAACGGTTGTGATTTCACTGACACAATGTTTGCAAGTGCGATGCAGCGCTCTGTGTCAGTACACACTGTTTATGCTGGGCACACCTTCACTTTCAAACGTGGGTGTGGGAAAAATGATTCAACACTTCCCATATAGATGATGTTGTCGCCTATGTGAAACATAGAAGTGTAAAATACTAAGGCAGGCAAAAGCCTAAATATCTCAGTCTCGAAGCACCGCCTCAGGGCCTAGTGGAAGTGGTACTCGAGGGCTCTGCTTTTCTGGTTTCTTGCTGGGAATGTATTTTCCATGAAGCATTATGCGCTTCTCCATTTGCTGAGTTTCTAAGATGAGAAATTAGAGTTTTCCACTGAAAACGGACCTTTGCGTGTGAGCCTCTGATTAGCTGAAAGTCCAATTTTTCTCAAGTAATAGCTTGTAAGGAAATTTTCAACCACCTCTCTGCAGCCTAATTTGGGAAACTGAAGCTCTCAGCTCTAAGATATTTCCGATAGTGAGCACTGGTGTTATTTATTTATGAAAGCCCAGGCTGGGAAGAACGTTCCAGCTCCAACTTACTCCAAGCCTGTGTGATCGACAGTCCTGCTGTGTACTGGACTGTTCCACAAGCACTTTGCTAGGTGGGAACCACACCCTTTGCAGCACCATCTCCTTTTGCCCCTGGGGCCGCATCCCAGCTTACACTGCATTTCTTAAAAGTCATCTGGATTTATGAGGGCTTTGTGCAGACCGCGCTGGAAATCTCCGTAGCGTCTGGACCTCCATTAGCTTCCTTTAGCAGGGTCCATGGCGCAGAGGGAAATTTTGGTTTCCCTATTTCACTTCACAAGTGCTTTATTCTCGCTGGCGAAGCCCCCGTTTGGACAGTGTGCCAGTTCTCTTTGGCTCACAATAAACTGCCGCCAGCTCATGGTGCAGTGGGCATCTAGTTTAATCCTACTGGTATTATGATAAATGTTGTGTGATACTAAATTAGGTCTGCTAAGGACTGATATGACTTTTATCCCAGTTTTTAAATACATATAAAAGTGTCTCTGCTGTAGAGCTGCCTCCTTTGGCAGATTTATGGGTGCATTTGGGAATGATGGTGCTGTATGATGATTATAAAACTATATAAAGCATTCTTTATTGTTCATTACCATTGCTCCATATTAACTCATGATTATCTCCTGATGCATTGCAGTGGCAAAACCCAGGCCCCGCCATATGAGAGTCTGAACAATCTGATCTTGTTTGGACACTAGGCAGTTTGGGGAGGAATACACTCTCACTTGTTTTCATGCGGAGGCAAGGGCCTGTCTTCTCCCAGCAACTTGCAGAGATTCCCACAAACACTAGAAATGAGTGGTGGGAGGTTTTTCTATGGGCTGTGGGCAACCCATACACAATCCATGTTGCAGATATGCTGATGCGCCCCCAGGCCAGTCAGCAGGGCAGTGGGATTCCTCAGCAGAAGCAGCCTGGTCGGCTCGAATCCCCTCAGGGGTTTGAACAGATGCCATAGCTGAAGAAAACGCCTCTCCTGCAAGGAAGCAGCAATGGTGGCACTTCTAAACCTAACAAGCTTCAACAGCAAATGCAATTGCCAAATCTTCAGTGGCTCTTAGTGTGTTGTGTACCCATAAAAAGGCACTTGAAAAAAATCTGTTAGAATTGTGTTAGGTGGAGCTGAGCTCTTTTGGATACCCAGCCTCACTGGTGAGAATTAAACAGCCAAAAAATCCAGCCCTGAGCACCTCAAAACCTTCAGTTTTTGACATGAGGCAAATCCCAGAGATATGCCTGAAAATAACTTTCATTGCCTTCAGAAGGCTTGGGATAATGCCATTAGCACCCCAGCTGCTCTTCCTCCTGTTGGTGAACACGGATACGTGGGAATTGCCCGCTGATTTCTTGAACATCAAACTTGCACCAATTAAATATCACAGTGTACTGGGATTGCTCTTTCACTGCTCGTAACTTTTGTTTGTGTATAAGACATCTGGCTCTGTGAATGCAGCATCAGTTTGATTTTTTTAGTTGCTTCTTTCTCTTTGAGTGAAACAAAGCCCATCTTGAATGCCTTCCCCTGAAGTCAGGAGTGCACGTCTATGTCTCGTAGTCATGCGTGCAATGGCACTCTGATTGCATTTCACGTGGCCGGCCAATGATAACATTTTATTGAATTGGTGCATAGATTAAATCCCCTCAGCCATGACAATTAAATAGGAAAAAATGTGTATGCCATTTACAGGGATAATATTTAATCAGAAATAGACAAGAACATGAGTCACCAGCTCAGAAACAAACCCAGACTTGATATAAATTCAATTGAACTTGTTCCAGCTGTTTGCAGTAAAAAAAGTAGCATTTTTCATAGATGCGACAATTGCAAATGAGCCTAGTTGAATTGGTCCGAAAGTGGAACCTTCAGGGCATTTTAAGGACCCTACGTCACTGTTTTTATTGATGGTGGCTGGGGAAAATAACTAGGCAGCAGTGAAGGCCGGGTCACTGGCAAGGAAGGTGCTGAGCAATGTGGGGCTTGGGAATATGGTACACAAAGTTGCGTTCGCTATGACTTCAGTTCACAGGTGAGCATGAAGGACAGCAATAGCTGCCGTGCTGTGGTCCTGGCTGCAGCCCTGCTGCTCACCCCATGGGGCTGAGCCTCCTGTGAGGGACTGTTGCTTTAGGTGGAGGCAAGGCTGGAGCTCATTGAAACGAACCCTTTTTCACACAGCGTGTTCCCATTAGGGACAGCAGAGAGAGCACTGGGCACTCGGTTGCATTTTTGACAGTCAATTAGTATTAATCAAACCCAAGACATAGAGATAAATTATTAAGAATAGTCAGAATTGAATAGCGGAGGGAGGTCTGCTGGGACAGCAGCAGTCTGGAGACGTTCCAGTTGTTTTCAAGTTTACCATAACCTCTTTGGCAGAGAAAACAAGCCGGACGTTTCAGGCTGACAGGTTTAGTTGCACAATATGACACTCCAGCCTGGCTGGAGACACAAGCAGGAGGAAGTTTCTCACTGAAACTTTGCTCCTTCCTTCAGGGTATGTAAGAATTGCAAATGAGTATGCGTTAGGACCCCACCAGCAGCATCCCCCAGTCTGCAAGATTTCCCCAAAAATCAAAGTTCATCAATTAATTTCTTTAAAATCCATTCAATCTGTTCTGCTGCTTCCAAACTTTAGTGATTAAAGTGCCTCATGATCCCAAGCACAAAAGTCTAAGTAGGATGCAATCTTTGTGGCAGCGACCTTAGGACTTTTCCAAAATTAGTATTACGTTAATTTGACAGGGTCTTTTGCCCTCATAAACCCATGTTAAGTGAGGTTAATTATCCCATCCTTTCATTCTGTACTAACCCATTTCCGCTCACCTGCCCAAACTGATTTTGGCTGACAGGCCTGTACGTGCTATTCCCTTTAACCATTTAAAGGCTTGGGTCCTGTATTTATTTTATTCTGGCCCCGTGAGACCTGGCTATTTTCCAGGCAGTGCTGAAAAATCAATGCTGATTTTGCTGAGTGCCCCTTGGCCACCTCTTTTTAAAATTCTTGGCTATGAAGTAAGTAGACTACTGCTCTTAATATGTCCAACTTGAGTAAATGAACTGGTTCATCCTAGCTGGGAAAGAGAAACATTAGTTTCACCTGCCTAGACATTTACCTCAATGAATGGCTCAAGGAAGTTCCAGTGTGGATCAGCTAATGACACCGAAATCAGCCACTCTGCTAAAAAGACAGGAAAATGAATTTACGTCCTCAAGGAGACCTTGTGCATCCATGTATGCCTTAGTAAAGAAGATATACACACATTTACTCAGAGGAAATGCTCAATCACCGTGTTATACAAGCAAGAGCATGAATGACAATGTACAAACAAGTGACGCGTGTGAGCGTATTGAATACACCAGCACCGTTTCTAGCACAGCGGCAATGTGCTATTATTTAGCAATCCCTTTCTGTCTTCTACTTAGCGGAGATGCATTTTCAAAAAGTGCAAGAGGTAAAATCCAGGGCAATTTAATTTGGTGTTGAATCAAAGAAGGAGGAGTGAGGGGAGAAAAAATCCTAAGCATTTTTCTAGGAGAGGAAACTAAAAATTCAGCGTCCAGCAAGTGGAGAGTGACATCAGCTGATTCTCTCTCTGAGGGCATATCTGCACCCCAACAAGAGAATGCATTTTGGGTAGATGTGCCCAAGATCCCACGGCACGGACAGTTCCTGAACTCATGGTCACAGAGCTGCAGCTGCAGAGGGCAGTACTAAGTAACCTGTTAAATAATAGTATTTAAGGCTGTGGGATTTCTTAGCCTTGCTGCAAATGTTGTATTTTGAAAGAATAAAACCTGAACTTTTGATTTATTTGTAATACTTAGTGTGTGCATCCAAATAGAAATGGTCCTTCTTTGGCTTCGGCTATTTGCATGCCAGCTAGACTTGTCTCCTCACCTTGAAACCCAAAGAAAACGTGTTTCTGTTGTCATCAAGCATTCTTCTGCAAACGACCAGGCCCTCCTGAGTGCTAGGACAGCAGCAGGACAGGCAATATTCTCCAGGCTGTAAGAGTGGCTTGCCTCGCTTGGCAAGCTGGCACGTTTAGTGTTTGAGGGAGAAATAAAAGGTAGATCAGCAGCTGAATGATGCCTATAGTAAGCAATATAAAATAGGGAAGTACTTTGGTAGTGCTGGCTCTGGTAAGGACGGAGCTACAAAGTCCCCTTGTAACCTGCTGCACAGCAGCGAGCTGCCAGTGCTGTTCTTGTGGGGACGTGAGGCTCATTAAGTAGGGAACTACGTCTCTCCCCCAGCCTCAGCCTCACTGGTTGCAGCAAAAGGTGTTTTTTTTTAAGTGATGAGATCTGCTCAGTGTCACCTTGCCTCCTCTGCATCCTCACCATTGGAGTCTCCTTGGGCCACCAGGCACTCACAGTGACAATAGGCTGGAAGGAGGTGACGCACAGGGGAAAGCAAATTGTGCTCATCTTTTTTTGGCCAAGAAGGCCGTTAAGATGTGCTTTTTTTTAATCACTTTTCTTGATGACTGGCACACTTTATTGTTATCCCAAAAGTCAGTGGAGTCTCAGCTTAAAGCTGGAGGAAAACTATGGCAAATCAGATCCCTTCTACAGAAGAAGTTACTTTATAAGCTCAGTCGTAGCCTAGCTACAGCTTTTCTGCTGGTACTCAAAATATTATAGGTGTAGCTGTTGTAAAAGAACATCTCTGACATCAGGCCTCGATTGAGGGTGAACAATACATTATTTTCTTCCATAATACCAGTAGCAGATTTCAGAGAGTGGAGCTGCTTTCTCTAGAAAAAAGGAAAAAAGACACACAAAGCAAAGTAGCAGACAGAGCAATGTAGGTTCCCGACTGAGGGCAAATAGGTCGCGTTTAAGATGTCAAGGGGGACTTGGGAGATTTATGTTCAAGCCTCTCCGCAAGCAACTTTTTGCATGTCCATGAACGGGTCCTTTAACCTTCCTGAGTTGCAGTGACCTGTTTGTAAACCGCAGATATTTTTTGCTTAATTTGGGCTTGCTGATGCCAGTGGATTTCTTTGATGTGGCCTCAGCAGGCATTGCTCATATCCTCGGGCTGTGGGGTCTTCAGGAAGGATTAGATATGTGTGATTGACTTACGTATATCCTATATGTGTTTGTACAGCACCTTGCACAGCGTGATCCTGATGCTACCATATGGGCTCCTTAAGTGCTGCCAAAACACACATCATGGTCAGTAAACTACGATGCTGTCGCCTTTCCTGTTACCCTCTACCTCAGTTTTATTTTTGCTGGAAAACTGAAGTATGAATTGGTTAGTAGCATGTTTCTCTGCATATGTGTGCGTGCACACATGGTGTTGTGGTAAGTAGGAAGCTGTTAGCTTCCTAGGAAGCGAGGAAGTAGGAAGCTGTTATTGGGACAGGCATTATGAGACACGGAAATGTTTGCGTGGGGAAGTATCCAGGCATTTCCTAATAGGCTGTGCTAAATTCCCAGGCAGGGGAATGAAAAACGTGTACTTGCTTGAAAAGTCCATGCATACCTATGCAATGAACTGCTAGAATAGTATTTCACCCCTATCTGGAAGATAAAAGCTTTGCTCTTGTTGTTGGAGAAGGCCTGGTAGAAAATGAGGTAGGAGCTTTTCTTTTTCCTCTTTTTCTGCCTCTGTGTGCGCGTGTGTGTGACAGAGAGTTGCTATGGTGAACAAAGGGTAGGAAGAACTCTGATTTTCCCCATAAAACTGTAATCTTATTCTTCCTGATACTGCCTATTTTCTGAGATATATATATACATATGTATATATATTTATATGAAATACATATCTGCGTGCAGTCACTCACATGCACGCACACAAAGCTACTTTGGAAAAAGGGTTATGTGACTCGTCACTGTGTAAAGTGACAGTCTTCTAAAGCCATGGAGCTGATTTTTTGTGAGTGGCTCAGCTGGTGACATTACTTGGCTATGTTGCCAATTTAAGCAAAGCAATCTTGGGAGGACTGGATGAATCAGAAAAAGACTTTCAGATTGTTATCATTTTAATAGCAAAATGAGGGCTATCATCCCCCTCCCCCAGCAAGGTTCATGTGGAGGTGCAGCAGAAATGTGTGTGAAGAACTGGAAGGTATTGTATTAAACACAGCATCTTCAGCCACTGCAAACATAAAAATGAACAGGGATGGCTTTTCTGTTTAATAACTCACATTTTTTCGCTTACTGTTGAAACAGATACAGTGTGAACAGTATGATCTCACTGCAGGAGATTTTAGTAAGGACAGAGCAGGCTTCAGCCTTGCGCTAACTTTACCATAGCCAGATTTCTTTTAGGGCTTAAGCCTGTGGACTGCAGAACATTCCTACCTTTGCAGTAAGCTTAGGGAAATGTTTCACCCCAGCTTCACATCAAGGCTGGGGAAATGCTCCTCAAACTAATCTCATAAATGGACCTGCTGAGAAGTTTTTGCAACTGCATATTGTTTTCCACTGGGGACTGACAGTTAGCTGAAAGGAGAAGTGAAACATTTCAGTGGCATTTCAAAATTTCATTTTGAAGTACAGGTGACTTCAGAATATACTGGTTCTAGTTTTTTAGACTGGAGTGTTTCAATGTACCATTTCAAAATGACTTTTTGGTTCAATCTGTATCTCTCAAACAGTATCATTTGACTATATAAAGTCAGATCTGACATAACTTTATTTTCATAGAATAAATTGCCACCAGATAGACCAGATAAATATGGTTAAAGTAAGGAATCCCTGCACACGTGTCTCTGCAGTGCCTGGGTTATTCCCTTTCCTCCTAGGATACACATCAGATTTCTTTTCTCGCCTGACATCTAGACTCCAGGAGACATATAGAAAAAGGCTGGAGTGCCTGACCCCTTTTGACCAAAATATTCAAATATGGATATATCTGGTTCAGAATATGGCAGATGCTCGCTAAAAAACTAACATTCTCCAGCACTTTCAGACACAGGTAACACAGCCCTGTGTGGAGAGCCTGGTTGGCTCTCTTGGTCCATTGTATGTTAGTATATCTTACTCATGAAATACAACAGGCGGAAGTACTCCCAGTGGTAGTTAAATGTTACTGCTATGATCTTTGTTCTATGGTTTTGTGGCTTTATTATTTTACAAAGGTCAGCCTTAATTCAGCAATTTTCTTGCCTTTATTCCAGTAAAAACCTTACCATATCCGTTTGTTCCTTGCAGTTTATTATTCCTAGTCTGGTGTCTGCTGTTCAAAGCTTAATGGAAATCCTGAGAAATATGGTTTACCACCTGTCTGTGTGAGTTTAGTAGTTATAGCAGTTTTGAGTAATTTC
The DNA here is from genome assembly GCF_047370975.1 of Nipponia nippon. Lineage (NCBI taxonomy): Eukaryota > Metazoa > Chordata > Aves > Pelecaniformes > Threskiornithidae > Nipponia > Nipponia nippon. The sequence continues at coordinate 60,108,309 of NW_028262380.1, forward strand.
TTCGCCTGCTCTGTTCATAATTATAGCTGTACCTAAATGTAATGTGTAGTCAAGCTAAAGCCAAAGGAGCCCTGCTGATACCCTGCTTCCTTTTACTTTTAAAATTAAGGACAATAAGAGTATGAATCTCTCTTACTTTCACAAGCATTTCAAATTATATTTTCTCAAATTATATTTTGTTATCTGGGACTAACTCTGGGCTCAGTCATAGCCTGAGCATCCTTGAGCAAATCAGTGATGCTGAGGTCTCCACCTGGTGACGACACAACCCTTCTTTAAGGGCTGCAGTGGGATAAATGCCACTGATGAGTGCAGCATGCTGAAAAGTGTGGTGACAGAGTCCAATAGAAGTGCTCGGGTGTCGAGGCACCTCTCTCTTTCCCTCTTTCCCATGCCAGGTTCACCCTGCTTTGCTGCCCCAAGTCTTAGCAGAGCTTTCAAAATTAGCTTTGACCTTTTAGGTGGCTTGCTTCCATCTAATGAGCATGGCAGCTTCTTTAACGAACATCAGAGCCGGGTGCCGACTCAGCTAATTTGATTGTGTTTTATGCGTTAATCAAAACCCTCATAGTAATCTGACCTTGACTAGGACATAATGATGTTGAACGCTGGTCTGCGCTTCCCTTTCAGTGCTATGGTGGGATGTTGCAGTGAAGAGGGTCCTCTGGGCCACAGTCCAACCTTCCCTCTGACCCTCCCCGTAACCTGTATTCCCCGGGAGTGTTTGCGCTCTGTGTGCCACAAAGACATGACGGCTCTTCTTCACCTACAGGGACCGGGCCCTGATATTTTATTCCCCACCCCTTCTTTTAGGTCATCATGTTGTGAAACTTAAAGAAAAATCCTGTGGGAAAACAAACTTCTCTTGGAAACTATGAGAGTACATTTATTCAAAGGGAGGGTTGCTTCCTTATTTGTGAAATTAAAAATGGAGAAAATTGCCTACAGGCTTCTAGCAAGGCAGCTAGATAACTTTCATAACATATCAGCTCCAGAAAGTACTTTGGAAGATGATGACAGACAGTAATTAATTTAACAATTAGTAAGGTATCGATTCATGATGTCTTAAAAATTTTTGTTGCCATTGAACCAACCAATAACTTATCTTGACAGAAGTAATGTTTGGTTCAGCATTTCCATTAAGCCTCTCCCCAATCTATCAATCAGCTGGGCTTGGCCCCCAACGATCTCCTGCCTGACAAAAAGTGCACAAGTGCTGTCCTTCGGCCTTCCCACATCCGTCCCTCTGCCGTACAGGGCTTCGCTGGCTTTATCACAGTAGTGGTCGACATGGACAGAGGTGGAAAGCACAGCACCTTTTTATAAGACCTTGTCAAGGGCAGAGACCACCAGCGGTGTAAGGATGCCCTATGGACAGCTGTGTGTTATCCACATAAAGAAATCCATCATAAAAAATGTTATTGGGGTGAAGTTACGTATCCATGTCTGTATCCACACGTCCATCTAGAAAATACATTTCTAACCTCTCCTGCTGTTTATCCCCAGATGACCTTGCCTTAATCTAGGTGCCTTAATAGTTCAGATGAATTGCGTCCTAAAAGCAGCTGGTTTTGCTTCCTTGGCTATGAAAGGAGCTTACCTTAGCCCATCTGTGGCTGTTGGCACTGTGCATGTCTGAAGTTAGCTGCAATTCTCTCCATGTCTGTCCATCTGTCTCATGTGTTTCCATGTGTGACAGCTAACTGGATTTTGGGCTCCCAACATTCCCGTAATCACCTATTTTGTAATTCCTGACCATGAGGGCAAGGACAAGGGTAAGTTCAGTGACTGCCTAAAATTGCATAGGGGCTGAAACCTGAGCTGTACCCACCTTCCTATTCTGACTAAACAATTTAAGGCTGGGCTTGGAAAAAGGCTGAGGACTCAGCGGACTTGGAGAAAGCTTTGACCTTGGGGAGAGCTTTGGTCTTGGGCAACTGGGTTTGGAGTCCTAAAAGCTCTCTGTCAGAGCTGGGAACCTCAGCTTTATTCCCAGGTTTGTCTCTGAGCTGATGAATCACCTTGTGTAAATCATTTCTATAACCTGTTTGTATTTCCCTCTCCTCAGTCTTTGTCTTCCTTGTCTGACGAGAGAGCAACAGCTCCCTTTCACTCTAACACTAAAGGGCCTTCAGTGTTCTGTTGGAGCTTCTAGCTGCTACTGAAATATAAATATTAATTATGTAGAGAATTCATTAAAAACGCTATTAAAGCTGCAGATGGGGCAGTCTGAAGGACAAACAGTTCAGCTTTGGAATGTCTCTGGGATGAAGAAAAAAAACTTCCGAATGCCTTTGAGAAAAGAAATTGTGTCAAAATGTCCATTTTCCTTTTAAACAAAACAGATGTTTTCTGTTTTAATTCCCTTTGCTTTTTGTTTTATTTCTGGGGGAGGCAGGTGACCCTGCCCCCAGAAAAAAATCAGCAAAAGGAATTGCTTTTTGTTACACTTCCTTACGTTGAAAATTTCTGATGCATTTGCAACTTTAACTCTGTTTCTAATGTAGTATATTGGGCAGGTTATTTTGTTCCAAGCAAAGTGAACCCTGCTGGTTTTGCCCAATCCCCTCCAACGTGAAAACTGTAAAAGCAGTCCCGGCTCACAGATCCCTCCTTCAAACAGCCCTGTCGTACATCATATGACATATTCAAGCTATTGCAGCCTGTTCTACTGCGGCCATCCCACTGGCTCATCTGCTGTTTCTGTCCATCCTGGCTTCTGTCAAACACTCCAGCCTCCCCAAATGCCTCTCTCCCTGCTGCCCCCATCTGTCCTCCCCTATGCCCTATATTTCCCAAATGTTTGGTGCTTCCAGCTGTCTGGTCCAGCACATAATATTGTAGGGTCATGTTGCCTGGCTCCTTGTATACAGGCAAGGTCCCTATAATTTGCCTCTGGCCATTGCTCTTACCCCCATTTTCTTCTCATGCTGCAGTCAGAAGCCTTCGCTCTGGTCTACACCCCAAAGGGGTCCTAGCAGCTCTGAAACTACAGCTGCAAAGAAGATTAAGGGCAGCAGTAATTCCATAGTGTGCAATGGCACAGCTGGCTTGATAGACTGAGACTGGCTATTGATCTTCGAGCGCTCACTGCATAGAGCCACCGAGATCGTCAGCACTTCTGCAATTAGCCACCGATCAGGGTGAGTAAAGATTGGCAGAATGAAACCCATGACTTCTTCTGTGCAGATAAGCCATAGGGTGTTTTTTTTCTTTCAGTGCCGCAATCTCCTTTCCAGCAGTATAATTCTCCACTGCCTTTGAAGGTCTGCATGTTTTTCAGTCAGCTTTTTCTTTCCGGTTCCTGGTTGGCACTTTGCAGTTGAGCAATATTCCCAGAGGACAAATTTTAAGAGGGTTTGTGAGAGGAGAAATAGAGATGTCTGAAAACTGACAGGATCCTGGCACACATGAAATTAAAATATTTCCCTTTCGTGGTGGTGCTCTTGTTAATGCAAGACTGACATCCAAGCACAACCATGAAATTGAGACCTCATTAGCACTTCTCTGAATAGGTGTGTTGGGGTATATCTCTTTCAAGTGTAGGCATGTGTTTATCGGTGTGGCTGTAGGTAGTTTCTGTGTGCCACTGACTGGTTCATCTACAGGTCCGTCCCTCTGTACCTATACACAGGACCACAAGTACTGTTGTACTGTCATTGCTGCTTCACCAAGGAGCATTCTCCCTACTGTTTTACAGTTTACTGCTTAAATTCAATCTCAAAATTAATTCCTATTTTGGCCCTGAACCTCTTCAAGAAAGAAGTGAGATTTCTCCACTAAAATGAGAGCAAAACACTCCTGCCTGTTTGTCATAGGATCATATTTTTAAAATGTCCCCTTTCACAATTTGAATTCGTTTATTTTTCTGACAATTCTTTATTCCTCTCTGGCTTAAATAAAAAAAAAAATGGTTCACAGGCTTGAGATATGCTTAAAATATCTGGACTTAGGCTGGGACAGGGGAAAGGCAAGCTTCGGGACTGCAAAAACAGTCAGTGACACTTCTCAGGGTAATAAGGAAAAATAAGCTGGATATCTTACACACAGTCAAGGAGTAGAAAATGAACTGAGGTTCCTCATATGAAAAGTGTTGTCAGGCTAAGGGAGTCACGCATGCCATGTCAGAGGCAAGATGCTTAGTGTAGCCCATACTTTGCAGGTGGTTTGTGCCTTTCTGCTCTGGGCTTGTTGGCTCACCTCTACCTTGAGCTTCCTCCGCTGTTGGCCATCTTGTTGCACTGCTGGGCACAAAGCGGTTCCATTGTGTGCCCTTCAGCAAAAGGTGGCTCCTGCTCTGAGGGATTTACCATCTTAAATCGGGAAAAGCTTCGAGGAGAAAAAGGCACAGGGATGCGCTGTCGTGTCAGCCAGCAGGTCAGCAATGCAGCCGGGCACACGGTTCAGGTCTCATCTCCCCTCCCGTGCTGTCTTCACAGGGCAACAGGGTCACCGATAAAACCAATTTGGAAAATTAAGCTGTTAAATATAAATGTGATTTGGCTTTAACGGCAGTGGAAAGCTGGGGAACAGGTCAGGTCCAAGAAGGCTGTGTACAGCTATGTTTGGAAATAAATTGTTTCTCTGGAATGGAAATGATAGGAAATTGCAAATATTGGAAAAAAACATTAAACCTACCAAAAATATTACAGCAAAATCCTGTATAAGCACATACAAAGCCTGCTGGCTTGTCTTTTCATGCAGACAGTGCTTTATGCAAATAAAACAAAAAAAACCCCAAATCACCTCAGAGAGAATGAGCAACTAATGCACATTGAATATAAAAATCCATACAAGTTCTTTTCTTTTTTGGAAGCTAGCAAAGGTCATTGAATCCTTTTAAGATTAATTCCCTTTTTAAAAATCCCAATTCTCCCAGATGCCATCAAATTGTTTCTTCCAATGACCACAGATATAATCTCAGAGCCAAATGCCGTATTGTGCATCTGTCAGAGCTGCAAGTCACTGGCCTAGCACCGTGTTTCCGAAGCACGAATGCATCCTTGCAGCACGTTCTTGCTTGTTCTCTGCACTCACTGCTTGCGTTTAATGGCATTGACTCCTTCCCTGTTATCTTTGCCAAGAATGGCTTTGAGTGAATAGCACAGTTACCAGTGACGAGCCCCGACTCCATTTCTGAGCTGAATGTATCCTTTTCAAGTCCGGGTGCAAACTAGAGGATACTTTTTGTTCCCCCTCCAAATAAACCAGTGTAAATCCTACCCCTCTTCCCCCTGCACCCTTTTTGGATTAAGTGCTTCATTTGGCTGCAGGTTTCTTTGCATTGCAGAAGGAGTCCTTTTCTGTATAAAGCAAAGCGATGGTCTCTAGACGCCAGGTAGCAATCAAACTGCCCTCTGTTCACCCATCTCCCTTCCCTGGCTAGACAAACTGCCCCGCACTATTTTGCATAACTTGGATGAATGGTGATTGCAAGGAGAGACTATATCTGAGGGTTAAAAAGCACAAACCCCCTAAATCAGGTGGGTTTCTTTTTCTGCTGACTTTTCTTCCTTTTGAGTGCACTGATTTTCAAGCTTTTCTGCATAGCCCAGAGAGCTGATTGCATTTGAGATTCTTGTGTGATCACGTGAGTCCAGGAGCTGGTGTTTTAAGACAGACAAATATTGTGTAAGTCACGAGAGCTGGGGCATGGCGTTGGCTTAAATCTCCTCCCAGTGAAATCGATAGAAATTTCCATATGAACAGAGATAAGCCACTGCTAAGAGCTTTGTGGGGTGTACAAGATACTGGATTATGCATCTTGTTTCATGCAGCATTGTCGTTTATGGGGTAAGTAAATTCTGGTCCTGGTCTGGTCTTGATAATGCTAAATTTCTACAGTTAGTCTTTCCCTCACTCAAGGACAAGAAAGGATTCCCGTGGAGCAAAATCAAAGGCCAAAAGCATGGGAAGGTCTATACATCAAAAACCCCCACCATCCACTCAAAAGAGGTTGAAGCCACTATCTCCATCTGCAGGTGTGCTCCAAGGGAGAGCCACCTCTCTTGCTAAATGCCGCATCTGTTCTTTTATCCTGAATACGTCCGGCTTCAGGTATCTCAGCCTCAATTTGGAGCACTTTACAAATGCTTGGTCTATTTATAAGTCCCTCAAGTTCAGCCCACAAAGACGTAAAGACCTAAACATGTCAGTCACTTTGAAATATTAGGCCAATTTATATAGTCAGGAACTTAACAGTAAAATGAGGGAGTGTTTGCTCACTTTGTTTCTCCTCTTGCTGAATTTTATTTCTACTTGGCTGTGACTTGTAAAAATAATTCCATCACCCCTGTAAATTTTATTCATTCTATGTCCTTAACCGTGTTCTCTAGCTTTTTCTCACTCTTAGACAGCAGGCTGATGATGTGACCTGCATATTTGACATAACATCAATGAAGAAATAATGAATTGAGACCTTCTTTGGTGATAAAGCCCATTTTTTAGGATGGACAATTGGAATGTGTCAGCTCTGATTGCTACATCAGGCGATAGCAGGTGCTTTGTCATCTCTAACTTTTATTTTCAGTAACATTCTCTTCTGCCTTATGGGATCGTTTGTCTTCTGTTGGTAAATTCCCATCTGCACCCAAAATGAGTTTTCAGTGCTGTATCGATGGATGGATATAGTCATTCTCTGTCCATTTAGTCTTCATCTATGTCGGCTCCCATGGTTTTTTGTGTCACAAATTAAAGAAAGGGTCTGTTTACAAAAACGCCTCTGTCGTCATTTTTATGCATGTCGATTTATCAATATTTTTTGCTTCTAGAGTGATGTTACATTTGCAGAAAGAGAAAGCAGTTTCATCAGAATAAGGTGTTCATAAGTAATCTCTGGATTTCTAGAGAGTTGTGCGAACAAATTGATCATGTTAGTCTATTCAGCCCATTTTAAGTAAGAAAGAAAATATTAGTAAGAACGTTTTGATGCAAAATCAGTTGGATTTCCCTGAAAATCAGAAGTCAATATTTTAAAGTTTTTTAATTAAAATGATGTAGCATCATTGGGTCTGATTCTTCAGGTATAAAAGCAATCCTAATAAGGTTCTTGGATACTTTTGGTCCTCCAGTCTAAACCCATATAGCTACCTACAATAAAATATAGCTTTTCATGATACTGAGCACACTGTGAGGAGACTGAATCTGTGGTTACCCATGTCTTTTCATTCCTTTTCAGGAAGGAAGAGCCCATAGCAGTATTTAGCAGGGAACAGCCCTTGTGCACTTAAATGACTGTGCAAGGATGCAAGTGCCGGAGGATTTCTGGCACAGCTCCCAGGGTTGCGCATGATTACATAGCTGTCTGTCGCGGAGACTGAGTGATCCCTGCCCGATGGTGGGGTTGTTCCAGTCCTGCTAAATTTTGCCCATGTAACCTCTTCCAAAATAGCTTTCACCTTAAAAACACTGCATAGCCAGACTGAAATGCAAGAGGGGAATATGACAAAAGAAAAACACATAATCTATATTTCCCCTGGTAAAGCACAGTAGTTTCACTTTTAGTCTAAAGCACATGCCACAAGCAAATACCATTTCTGTGTATCACAGGCAGATTTCCCTTTTGTTCAGTTTTATCACTTTTGGAAAAGTTTGCTTTCCTTTAGCCTTTTAAATGTCATGTTTTAACAGCATAACTGTAGGCAGCGCTACTAGTCGCAGAACTGTAGAGCCGCATGTGCATATACCTCTTATCTCTGTGCCGCAAGTCCAGACCAGAGATACACAGGCTGATTTCTGCCACTGTCAGGACTAATTCCCAAAAATGTTTTCAAGTGCTTTGGTTTTACTGTGGGTAGGTATCCTCCATGAACTCTACTCCCCTAACATCATTCATTTCCATGCAGCTCCTGTTTGCAAGGGTCCAATCCCATTTGCCTACCTTTCTAGCGTGTGAAACTTTGGAGTCACTTTTTTCTAATCATTTGATAGTAAACCGTAGAAATAGTAATTTCTTCCTTCTGGTATCTGGTTACTAACTCTCTAGTAACTACTAAGTGCTGTGATATTAAGTGACTGTTCTTTAGGATGTTGAATTATCCCCCAAAAGGCCACAAAGTGCTACTAATGGATCCTCTGGCTCACGACACGTATTGCTATTAGCCTCCTTTGCTTCTGGTTCTTATTCCAGTAACACCAGAAAATGGCACAGGTCCTGCAAACAGAGGAAATTTTTTGCAACATGATCTCAGCCCGCTTCTGTTCCCAATCCAGAAGATTTTTGTAGTTCACTGATCTCGAGTCATTCTAAATAGGTCTCTTTTGGGGTTTGCTTTGCAGTGCAATGAAACCACAGGTGTCTTCCCTTCTCTTGTGTCATGGGAAACTGGGTTATTGTTTCAAAGCTGTTCCCCCTGTGGCTGTTTTAGGTAGCTTGACTATTTATCCCAGTCCTTACACACATTGCCACCCTGCTTCCCTCTGCAGGGAGGGACCAAATCCCTGCCAGTGACATACTGCTGATAAAGACTTCTCTCCTTGGAGTAGCCCAGTCTCCTGGACAGGCATGTCCTTCGGCCTCATAGAGAAATACAATGAAAAGTCTGATTTAAATGGTGGCAGAATGGTGTCAGGGAAAGTCGGTCACGAAGACCAAGTACCTTTTCTGAACGACCTTGGCAAAGATGGCCAGTTGTCTCGAAGCTGTTTAATTTTTATTTCATTTTTACATCTGTATGGATTTTAATTGCTGTAGCTTGAAATACATCTATTCTCATTCTCGGTTACACAGCGTGTCTGGTGAAAAATGGAGATGATAACTTCCCAGGGAATGGCCAGTGTTTCAGACCAACTGCTCTGTTAACGTCTTGGCTGCCAGATGTATTTCAGAGCTGCACTGCTGCTTTTTATAAGCCGTGGAATACAGTTTGTAAGAGCAATCATCTTCCCAAATTGGTCATTACCAAAGTTAATGACCTGTTTATTAGAACATCAACCTTGGCTTTGCCTCATGCTGTTAATTAACAAATCTGTCATTAACTGCTGGTAGCCATGAATTTGTGCATGTGTGTGTTTGGGAGGAAGAGGATAGGGATGTTTCATTAGGTATGGCATATTTAAGGTGGTATCCCTGCATATTGGTAAGACCCCATTCTTATGCCATTCTCACAGACTGCTCTATTCACATGTTGTCTGTGAATTTGTCTAATCCCTTTTGGGACCTGCTTTGTTGTCTGTTTTAATCAGATTCTGTACCAGTTTCAGCAGGTGCTCCCTAGTTCTCATATACTGATATATTCTCAATGAATGGCAGCTTTGCACTGACTTTAACCCCACCGTAGGTGTAATTTGTGATCGTCGTGAATTGAGATGTGCACTCAGAGGGATGAAGGGCTAACCTCAGAGCAAAGAAGTTGTTTATGATCAAAACTTCTCCCTGCAATAAAATTGTCTGTTTTGCAAAAGGTACCCATAACTAATTAGCTATTTGTTATTTTCAAGAAAAATGCAATCTATAATAGCGAGGTCTGGCATAACATCTGTCTCCTTAGAGAGGGTTTTGAAAACCATAATTCAGGTGAGAATTACAGGTTTTATCCGCCTTTGTTGAGATAAATGTATTTTGCCACTCCTCTCAGCCTCTAGTGCTAATTACACTGTCATAAAACGCCCTGGATTAATGAGGTTTCAAAACACATACACCCGTTTCGGGCCCTTCCTTGGTTTTGCCATGAGCTGTTCTTCCTCTGCAACTGAGTCCTGTTTGTATCATGGCACAGGTGGAGATCCCAGCCAAGAGTGACTTAAATATCAAGAGGCCCTTTGAGTAATGCCCAGCATGAACAGATATGAGAACAAAACGATTCAAAGGTCTTTACAGTCCACGGGTAACCTTCTGTGAGGTGACTGAGTTGGCCTCGTCACCATTTGCCCAACAAGGAGATCCCCCTACCCCAGCTCCTATCCACGCATTTCACTACCTGTCTTGGCATCCATCGCATGTGGCACCGATCCTGTTCACCTCACTGACCCACCACGAAAAATACCTGTATCTTCCACTGTTGGTTTTACTAAGCAGCACTGACTTGAGGAGGGTCTAGCAAACACCTGGCCTGGGTGGAGAGGATGGAGCAAGTGTGGGTGGGCACATGGCATGGGAAGGACAAATGGAGGTGAAGGGGAACCTCGTGGTGGTGAAGCATCGGGGTAGCTTGAGGCAGCCTGTAGCAGAGCTCCCTATAACAATGAACTCCCAGACAAAACAAAGAACCCAGAAAAAACAGCTCCTTGGGCAGATACCCGATTTTAAATCTGTTTTAACTCTTAACAGGGCTACTTATGTATCTCAGAGTTGGTTTTCTGTAAACACTAAGGCAGTTTGGTATCCAAATCCCTCTCAATTCACATGAAAATTAAGTGCCCCCGAGTACAATTAAAAATCCCCACCTTAGAGCTGTGTTGGCTGAGGGTGCAGATAACCTCTTCAAGGTCACAGAGAAAGGTGGGAGCTAAACCTTCTCCAGCGCTGCTCTGAGCAGGGCATCCCACCACTCTGGCACAGATGAAGGAAGGTGACACTAAGGTTACCCCACAGGTTGCTGCTATTTACAGACTCTGGCTGTAAGGATTGTCAGCACCTGGAGCGTAGCATTTTCTACAGAGAATCACTGAGCAGTCCTTTTCCTTCATTAGGTGTTTTCACTTTGCACACTGGATTAGCCAGGAGTTAAACTGTTTGCAAATAGCAGCTCCCTCACACCAGTCCTCTCCCCAGGATCTGCAGACTCCCCTTTTCTTCTTTTTCCTGGGGGCTTTGCTGTTTTAAAACAATGTCTTTATTTCATCAGTGGACAAAGAAGGGAGAAGAGGAATGGACCGTTGAGACCAGGGTGTTTCATCCTACATGGACAGATATAAGGCAAAAATAAAATATAAAGTTTAAGAGTCACTCAGACGAAACCTTGATCCCAGAGCTCACTCAGCTGGCAAAAGACAAGCCCTTTGCTCTCCATCAACTTAGGTCCAGTCTTAGCTCACATCTAGAACAGCAAAAGAAATGGGGTATTTCAGAACAGGTGCTTCAAATCTATTTTTACCTTTGAAATGTACACTGGAAAAAACATCTTCTAAATAAAAAAAAAAGAACAAAATAAAGAATACCCTATTCACCAAGTCATCAAGCAAGGAATGTAATGAAAGACTCATACCTTGGAAGGCAAGTCCAGTTTTAGGGTAAGAAAAATTTAAATCACATTTTGTTGTGACTTTGGCTAGCAGATGTCTTAGCGAGTGTGAACTCAGAGGTACTTTGTAGGCTCCAGGCTGCTCTACCACCTAATCAGAGCCCCGGTCCCCTTGGAGCTCTAGTGTGATACCTTTTATAAATAGCTGAATTAGAGAAGCCATCAAAACAACCTGCAGCTTTGACTGGCCACTGGAGCCTTCGTATAAATGGGAGGAATATAAATGGCAAATAAGCAAATGATTCTTCCATTTGTGGCAAAAATCCTACCCTTCACATTCAGTGTTTGATGTGTTGATTATAATCAGGTTGCTTACTGAACGTGCTCAGAGCAAGAAGGGGGGCAGAATGGAGCTGGAAGAATCCTGTTTTCAGTAAATCATTTCTTTAAAACAGCAGTCTCCTTACCAGCTAAAGACCTTCTCATCTTAAGTGCATCTGGCATTGTCAACAAATCCTGTGTCTTTTCTCTTGATTGATCATGGACTTTAAAGAAGTGGTTATTTCCCTGATAAATGAGATATCATGTGCATTCATCTATTACAGAACTGCTGTAGATAATTAATCACTGCCATCAGCTCATTACAGCTCTTAAGGGTACGTGTGAATATTCTCTAAGTTAACAGAACAGAAACTCCAGGTGGAAGGTTAATAGTACTTTTAAAATCAAAGTGACATTGCAGAATAGGTCAGCCGCTGCCTTTTAGAGTTGGTACTTGCACCACAGGATCTGTCGTGAGACCCCTTGCCCAGTAATGACAGGCCAAGGTTGCACCCAGCGGGAAGCGGAGCAGTTGTGCTGAAATCTGGGGAGCTATCCCCGCTGGAGATGCAAAGCTCTGTGGGTGCTGCCAGCTGAGAAAGCGTCCTGCTTTGTCAATGCAAAGCATAACCCAAGGCTAAAAGCAGATCAAAAAATGTGTCAAACACACATGGGATCCCATGGGCGAACTGCCGCTGGACCTTGGCAGTCAACAGTACGAGTGGTCATTTTATGCCTCCTGTCACCCCTCCTAACAGCGGATGAGAGTGGACTTGTTCAACAGTGATGATAAATGTTCACTTTAGGACAGGTGATTGTCACTCTACTAGTTTGCTAGCCCAAGCCCATGTCTCTGCATTGTTTTCTTCCAAAGGGTTGTCTTTAAAAGCAGCAGCGTAAGATCAACTCCGGCTTGCTGAGCTGTTGGGAAAGATTATCATGAATTTTTTTACTTCTGTCAGCAGTGGCCACATCAGATAGGCTGAAATCTCTCACCTGCATGTGTGCAGCTCCCTGGGAAGTCACGGACCTCACACCTCGCTAACTGATGCTGTTCATCTTGATATATTACCTCCTACTGAATCTCTCTCTCTTTCAAAGCCTTTGGGAAAAAGTGTAGATAAATGGTGAAACATTTGTTTTATTTACCCACACAGTTCACTCGTTGGTTTGTACAAATACCCGTGGGGTGTCTTGAGTTAAGTTAGGCTCTGATCACCCAGAAAACAGTCTTGGAGGGACCAGTAGAAATGACCAAACATGTTTCCTAAGAGATTTTTTTCATAATCAACTTAGAGGCTTCGCTTGCAGGGCCTGTTTAAGATGTGGTAGTACTAACAGAAGCAACTACTACTAACAGTAGCAACAGAAAAAGAAGGTACAACATAAAACATTCAGGAAAGGATTCTAGGAGAATCCTTTTCAAAAAGACAGACTCTTGTTTTGCCTGCTTCTCTGGATTTCTGAGTAGGATTAGCACAGTATGTGTGGATAGCAAGGCCTTCTGGAGAGTGACAGTTTTGGAGGGGACATTTATTTTTAGCAATGTATTCCCAAGTTGTTACAAAGATGAAAACCATCCGATTCTGAAACTAGGGTGTTCAAGTTTTTCATTTGGGATTGTCTCAGCAGAAGGAATAAAACGGTCCCAGTTTGGGGGAAAAAAGCAATGACCCCCCCCAATCTTTTCAACAAAGACTGTTGAAATATATGGGTTTAGGCATAGGCAAAGTAAGTGGTTGAAGAGGGCAGAAGGTTATGGAAACAACAAGATGGTGACATTGGGACAAACGGGACATTTAAGACAAGTTCTCCTTTAAATTACCAGAGGATTTTTACTTCTGGTTTTCTCTGTCAACCGTAGTAATCCTTCCACTAGTGAACTATGGGAAGGGCTCTGGCAGGGACTTCAGGTTGTAGCTGCTTCTCAGGAGAGCTCAGTACGGGCAATTCAGGCCTTGATCAAGTGAAGGATCTCAGCTCATCTTTAATTTGACATTAATGAATAATGGCATCTTCAAACAAGAGCAGTTTGCTTAAATCTGCCCTGCAAGACGGTCTTAAAGCGCCAAATGTCCTTTCTTTGACCTTGCTAAAAAATTCAGACACACATGTTTTCATAGGGAGCCCGTTCATAGAGCAGAGGGGGAACCTGGAAATCATGAGAGAAAAATAAGATTTTGGTTTCACTGCAGATGAAGCCAGAGGAGCAATGAGCAGAGCTACGAGGAAGAAGAAACAATGCAGGCAGCCTTGCTGGCCGGTGACGTACTGAAAGCCCGGAAGACTTGGATTTGTTTGAAGGCTGCTAAGGGATATGAACGCGTACACTTAAAAGGAGCTGCCTTTCAAACACAAAAGAAAAACAAGCCAGCCCTGTGAAAGGCAGGAATAAAAGCAGCTTGATGTATTCTGACAGTGAAATTAGAAAGGAGATGTGTATAAAAGCCAATGAGCAAACTGCGCAAGTAAAAAAATATGATGTGCCCCATATTCTTTTAATAGTTTATTACTTAGCGGATTACACACTATTTGACATTGATGCTTGAGAAGCCTCCTGCCGTTTAACAGTACTCTGCAATAAAATGCTATAATCTGTTAGTGCACCACACTGCCACTATAACCCAGAATTTGTAGGGAAATATTTCCCTTCCCTTCAGTCTGTCTGTCATTTTGCTTAAAGAAAGAGAAGAAACTGCGACTTCTCTCCACCCTCTTTTCCCTGATTACAGGCCCCCAGCCCTGATTGCTGCTCCCTGAGAGCTTTCCTCCTGCCTGGGTTTTCCTCGCAGTTAGCCTTTCCCGGTGTTGCTCAGAGACTGCAGAGGGGATGGCAAGAATACACAGAAAATTGCAGCAGAGGCAGTAAGGCAGCAGTAGGTGGAGGGAAAGTTACTATTTTCCACAGTCAGGGAAAGAGGCTGTGCTGCAGCAGAGGATGGAGGGCCTTACAGGCAGGGGGACAGGCTCTTCTGCGTGGGATTAGGGGTCCAGCTGAAGGATGCCGAGGAGAAGCAATGTTACTTCAAACAACAGGCTGGAAAAATGATCGCTTGGCAGCATTTAGAGTTGGCAGAAAGGATACAGAATAACTCCAGCAAAAGATGAACTCACTAGGCAGACAGGAGAGGCCAGATCTTAGAAATGTTACATAGTGAGCGTCCAAGATCTGGATGTGGCTTAGGCTGGGGAGAAGGCCACATTAAAAGACAAGAGTGGAAGGAAGATAAAGAGTTCAGCATCCTCTCCTAAATGCCTGGATGCAGAACCAACAGGAAACCTGGAGCAGCGCAGTTGTTTTTCCACCATAGCAGTGCTGTAAGCAATCCCTGTCAATGCATTTCTTTAATATTTCTCTCCTTCAATAGTTATAGCAGTAGCTGTTGGAATTAATTATGATTAATTTAATTATAGGTATAAACCACGTCCTTTTCAAAGTGAATTATAGTTTCCTTCAATAGTATGTGGTGGTTAAGCGCTGGTAATTAAGGGTTTGAATGAGGGCTTGACAGTGCATTTTCCTATAATTGAAATTCCACTGCAAAGCCCATAGTGTTTGCAATCCAGTTTCTCTGGGTTTTTTTGGTGGTTATATATATATATATATATATATATAAGATAGGTTACCATGAAGGGCTGCCTTTTAGCAACCTACTGCTGAATACCTAAGATATTTAATAATTCATTTGACGTGTTTATCTGTGTAGTTCAGTCTTAATATGGCAGGTAGGGAGATGACAGTGCTGTGGGTTTGAAGCTCAGGTGTCAGTCGCATTTGCATGGGAAGGGGAGAGGATTTGCATTTAGCCTGAAGTCTCTGGCTCTGACCCTCCAAGGGGGAAGATCCTCTTGAAGGCTGCAGAGAGGACTTCTGTTAGAGAAACCCAGACCTTTGACTGAAGTTATGTTTGCTGATTGTGCGCTTCTGAGAGCATGGGTGCCAATAACATGGTCTCAGGCATATCTTCAGAGCAGCAGCGGTGAGCCCCGGGTGCTGCTGCTTTGGGGTGAGGGCTTCTGCCCAGCCAGGCTACTCCATCACTTTGACCTGGCTGCACGGTGGCTTTAATGAAGTGTTAGCTATTTAATCCCACTAAAAGAAATATGCTGTCATCAATCACTAGCACTCTCTGTGGTTTCCATTTGGAGAAATACTAACTTGTTGGAATGGCTTTAGAGTAAACAGAAATAATTTGTCCTGCGCTGTGATAACTCAAGAGCACAAACCCACCTCAGCACGTGGTGATGAGGAAGTGCCAAGGGCTGCGCCTGCTTCTTGGCAATACCTGTCCTTCTGGGACTGGCTCTAGGTACGCCCTGCCATCTGGATGGGTTTCTGTGGCTTTTAAATCCAATGGGAACATGAGCAGGTTAACCAGCTCTTTATCGAGACGTTTAAGGAGCCATTAGTTTGCTCAGCGTGAAGTTACCTACAATTTCTGGGTGTCTCCTGTTGCAGGTTTAAGGGTAACCCTCCATGCTAAATTCAGGCTCTATTCACAGTAAAATTTGGCACAGGGCGCAACAAGGAGAAAAAGGCCATTTCTGGGCTTGCGGCAGGAGCTGGGTGCTAGCGGAAGCTTCCTGCCCAGCAGGGAATGGCTGGGGCTTTGGTCTCTCCTGCTTCCACACAACAGCTGGATAAACACACCACAGCTCCCAAATCCACAAAACTAGGGGAGGTTTACACACCACACTCTATAGGCTTCCTACCAGGCCAAACAATCTGTTATGGAAAAATATATATCCCTTCCCTGCTATGGGATAAAATGACACCAGTGGCAATGAGTGAACAAGGATGGAGGGATGCAGTTCAGCTCAACACAAAGGTGATGTCACCTAGGTATGAACCCAAAGGTGCTGCACGATCACAGGGGAGGCAGCAAATGTCGGCCCCTTCTCATGTCTTCTTCAGGCTTTCCCTTCAACCACAGAGGGAGGAAAAGTTTTCACATTGAATTTGCAGTCTTTTGTCAGGTTGTCACAACCTTAACATTATTTAAATGTAATTTTTTAGTCTATGAATTTGAATTATCCATGGATTCGATTCATTACCAACACATGCCTAGTAGCCAGTTTCTAAATTATGTTGCTGCTGACTTGAATTATTATAAATAAGACTGTGCCAAATGTCAATTGATTATTCAGGAGTAATCAATAGAGAGAGAGAAAAGACAGCTTTGGTTGACTAACAGCAAATGATTTTTATTCCACAGCCCTGGAATTTAGAGTAAGGCAGTAGTCAGGCTGCACGCCAGTCCCCCAAAAAACAGATGCAAAAGAAAAGCAACGCTGGCCTCCTTCCAAAGAAGAACCAGCAAGTTTGCAGTTAGCTCTCTGCCAGCAGGGCCACAAGTGCAAATGTCCCTGGAAAAGGCTTGCAACTGGTAAACCTCTAGATTTTGTCACTGACTTGTTCTTAGATGAGTTTTTTTCTCCACACATGGGAGCTCTTTCTGAATCCTCTCTCTGCGGTTTTGTGGTTGTGATGCCGGTGTGGCAGGTTGGCGGTGGCTGGCTGCCAGGTGCCCGCCCGGCCGCTCACTCACTGCCCTCCCCAACAGGATGGGGGGGAAAATGAGGTGAAAAAAAAGCTTGTGAGTCAAGATAAAGTCAGGGAGATCACTTACCAGTTACCATCACTGGAAAAACAGTCTTGACTTGGGAAAAATTAAATTTACATGTTTTCCCAGAGGCACTACCACCTTGGCTGAAGGGCTCAGGGAAAAAAGGCAAGGAGAAGTACGTTAGCATAATTCAAAGGGAAGCTTTGCTGCCAGACTTTTCTCTTCTTTGCAAAAGGCTTTCCCCCTGCCCACAGACAGGAGGCCATCCTCTTGAAACCTGTCCTTTCATCACCCTTCTCAGCACGAAAATCTGAATCCAAAGGGGAAAGCGAGTATAGATATATTTTGTGTGACTGGGAGGAAGGCTGCATTAGTTGTCGTGCCTTTTTCTACTTGCATGCAGTTGCTAAAGGGGATGTGTACCTGTGTCCCAGGTGCCCCAGGTCACAGTCCTGTGTCTAGGTGTAGAGATGCATTTGCCAGTGCTTGAAACGAAGACGGAGGGTTTATACTTAAGGACTGAGGTCTGGGAGCAGGTTTCATTCTGCTCCTGGAGGTACATGGGGTTGCCTCCAGCACAGGCCTCTGTGGGTCAAAGTATTTTAAACTGCAACATCAAAATTCACCAGAGATATCCATCAGGACCCTCAGAAATGCTTGAGGTAAAAGCCAAAACCAGGGCAGACTAAGGAGTATGGTCCTGACTTGCTTTCTAGTGGAAAGAGCTGTGCTGAGCTTGATAGGCCTCGGTTGTGCAGCATTGATGAAAAGAGCAGCAATCCTGTCCCAGAGACATAGCCAGCCCCTATATCTACCTATAGCTGAATTTTCAGGCTTATTCCTAATGAACAAATTAAAACACATTGAGTAAAATTCATCCTTCGTGTAACTTCATGAATTTTATTACAATCACAGAGGAAAAAACTGTTATTGCTGTGACATATCTGTGGTCACCAGCTCTCACACTCTCATGGTATTTGCTGCTTTTCTGAAAGCCTGCTGGAGTCCTGCAGCTGCAGGGTTCCCTGTAATTGCAGAGGAATCCAGCACTCAAAATAAGCAAATAAATAAAATACATGTTTCTAGATACTGTAGCTGCAAAGGAAAGCTTTAAAAATATGAACCTAAAAGGCAAATTTAAGAGAATCCTTGATGAACTCTTAAATAAAGAAGATATTCAGATAGGGTAGGTTTTTTTTAAAAAAGCCTCCCTGCTGGGAAAATACTAGAGGTTTTTTAGCTATTTAGCAGGGAAACATGAAAATCATTGTCTGAAGCAGCACTGCCCAGCCTGAGATTTTTAACACTGGTCTCAAATCATATCATTGCCATGTAGTCACAGTCAAAAAAGTAAGCTTTGTGGCTTTTATCTTGGGGGCCGGTTTAGAAGTTTTCAGCCTGGATTTGCTTTTGGGTTTCCAGGTGCGGTGATGTCAGTAGGGGCTGTAAAATCACAGCCGCAGGTGTCAGAGGTGCTGGAGCAGCCAGCCCCAGTGGGCTCCAGCTGTGCAAGGCAGGGCTTGTTGGCACCTGGGGAAGACGGGAGCTGTGGGGCTGGGACAGCAGCTGCGAGGAGCTGGGAGGAAAGGATATTGGATGAGTGCTTTGGCTGTACAGGGATGACTTGGGTGTCCCTGGAGCTCCTTGAAGTGAAGCAGGTATGTGCTTCTTGGGGGTGCATACCACTTGCTGGCTGTGTTAGAAAAGAATTAGACCTACTTTATTACTGTATGTTGGCTGGAAGGACTGTGTTTGATATGAAACGGGGCAGCAGCTGCCACAGCAGCCTGTCTTGCCCTTGCTTTGCCCCACAGCGGGGCATTTGAAGGTGGCCCTGCAAGTAAGTCTGGAGCTGGGTCTCAGTGCCGTGAGAGCTGCCCGTGGTGCGTGGGGTACAGGGAAATGCTTGGCTGGGATTGGGGTGAGGGGGCTGCTGAGCTTTTGCGGAGTTGTTTTTCTTCCTGTACCCACGGTCTCTGCGCAGTGGGGGAATGGAGCTGTTCCCCTCCCCGTGCCCTGAGTGCCACCTGTATCCAGGAGGGCTAAATGGGTAAACCCCTCCTCTTTTCTGGCAACATCCATGTGCCCACTGTAGCTTTAGGCTTTACCCCAAAGCACAAAAAAAAGAAAAGCTCCAGTATCCAGAGCAAATCTGTGGTATGTGGTGTGGCATGGCTGGGCTGAAACTTGGGAAAAGACTGACTGCTGCAGTATGTCTTTGGGTGGCTGGCATGACATTTCCTGAGTGGCTGTGGATTTGCTTTTGGATGTGCCATAGGTGCTTACCCCAGTGCAGCTCTTGTCTGTGGCTCAGGGAGCCAATTAATGCTGAAAATGACTCTTTGCACTTCATATCTTGTGGTAAGCATTAGGAAAATATGACAGTTGATGCAACTTTTCTTGTGGCTGCTCTCTGAAGTCTCACTACCATAGTTTGAAACTCAGGGCTCAGAATAGTGCTGTCTCCATGCTGCATGTAGCTTATGGCCAGCTCCTCATACCTGACCACTCGTGAAGAATGTGCTTGGCAAAAAAAGCTAAGGGAGTGTTTTTGAACAAGGGGAGGGTACTTCTCAGGTACCATGCTCCTGTAGGTGCTTAAGCACAGATTTGAAGTGGTGCAAAAAAAGCTCCTCTTGGCATTTAAACAAATATATAGGCTGGGATGTTTAACAGGGAAAATTCTTGCAGATGGTGATGGTGAGAATGGCAGCCAAACCGTTGCAGAGAGGTGCAGGTTCCCTCCGGGTTAACAGCACATGCAAATATCAGTATGTCAGCTGCTAGAATATATTGCCTTTAATTCTTTTTTCCTATAAAGTTTTAACCGAAAGGGAAAGAATAATGTTCCTGTATCTATGTGGTCAAACAATTAACCCCTTCTTATCTGGGTTACGTCTGCACGTAAAGCGCCTATGTGACAGGTGACTAGGACGTGCTTTCAGACTGACTGCCAACAAGTTTCTCGCACTAGACATCCAAAGTGACAAAGTGTTCCAGACGTGTAGTACGTATGCGTACATGCGCTACAAAGGCTGCTAATACCAGAGCAGTTCAATCTGTGAAATATGTTGGCATAGGAATGCTTAGCGTCTTTCTAAGAGACTCATTTCTATAGTGCTGTGTGTCGCTCCAGAAACTTTCTATGCACTAGATAGTTTTTAAAAAACAAGAATTAATTGCTTGGCTTGAAATGTAGTGGAATAACTCAAGAGAACTAGGCTTTTAAATGTGACATAAATCAATGGGAGCCCTAACTTGGGATTTTCTGCAAGCAAGAAACAATCAATGCACTTGGAAGGGTTGCTTTCAAAAAGCACCTTACTTCAAACTCTTAGAACAGGATCCATGGCAAAACTAGTGTTTGGGTTTTTTTAAATTTATTTTTTGTCTTGCTCTTTCCACCACGCTTTCACTGAAGGTCTGTGATGTGGGTGTTTCCAGAATGACTACATAGTGATTATTCTTTTTTGATGCTGTGGGTTGTGGAGGGTGGGTTTAAAGCAGCGAATGCTTACCAAATTCACTCTGGCTTTCAGGGAGAAAAAAACTGCAGCTCTTTGTTCTGTGCTTGCCAGTCCTGCAGTGTAAGGCATGGTTTCGTTTCGCATGGGTTAGCTGGCTGGCTATATGGTACTGGAGCCTTCTGCAACCAGGGGCAAGGGCTTCCCGGCTGCCCCACCACTAGCAATGCAAATTTGCATCTCTGCAGCACAGTCTAGCCAGAGCGTGAGGTGGCTTGGGGCAAAGCTTCCCCAAATGGCTGTCTGATTACTAACTGGCCTTTGCGCTGCCAAGGGGTGCTGCTCCCCAAGCTGCGCAGCTGACAGTGGCTGTTGCTGCTTGGGTCAGGCTGCTGCAGAGTTGTAGGGCGGGTAGGGTGACCTGAGCATGTTTGCCCCAAAATGGTGCAGGGTGGGCGCCTCTCTTGCAGATGCTGTGTATGGAAGTGTTGGGAAATACAGTGATTTCACTGTGGCTCATAGAGGGAAGTATTTTGAGATGTATCTGGATACAATTTGACCGGCAGCATGAACCTCTTCTTGCATCTTGATGTCTACTTGGAGAAGTCTGTAGTGATTGAGGCCTTCAAAGACATCCAGTTCTGTGCCAAATCTTATAGGGAGACCACAAAATAGTTTTTCTCTGCCTACTCTGCTTTCTAGTCACAAGGTGATAGCTTTTATCCTGAGTTGTGCTATTACCCTTCAAGTCATCTCGATGTTGTAGGGGAGCATTGTGTGTAAGCAAGGTTGGCAAACCCCCAGTTTCTGTGCTTATGTACAGATAGGCTAAATGTCTTCTCCAAGGAACTGAAGCTCTCCAGTTCTAGGATGCCTTTCGCCATTTCCCTTGGTTTGTGGTGAATGCAGGGAGCACTGGCAATCCAAGCAGCCATTCTCTGCTCTGAGCAGCACAGGCAAATCCTATATGCATGAGATAAAATTAAATCTGTGGCGTCGTGGCTGGACAGTAACAATGGCAAATTCAGCACACCATCCCCCCCGTGCAGTCTGATGATGTTTACATGTAGTCAGTACCCGTATCGGGGAGCTGGGCTGCTCGGCATTACTGCAATTTGTAAATGGCTTCATTTAGATGTCACCAATGAACTAATTTATGGAAGCTGTAATTAGTGATGATGGGACTGCAGGTGGAAAGCAGTAAGTGGTAACATTACTTAGTGACTTCATGAGGAATTTTGAGTGTCCAGCAGCCGGCTGCTGCATGTAAGGGAAGAATGCCAGCAAATGAGGGAAAACAAAACAAATAAACAACCACCCACCCAAACAAAAACAAAACACCAAAAAAATGGAAATACATCTGGGAAGATGGATAGAAAATGAAAGTCTTCTGAGCGATGGATAACCTGATTTTAGGTTGTTATTTTCCAAGCAGAGAGGCATGGTGTAGTCATGCACATGCTGTCACAAATGTACTGAGTCAAATAACTTCCCAGCGGTGCTCGTGTTTGTCATTCCCTTGAGGATGCCAGCTGATCTCCGGGAAAGCGGGCTCTTGTGGGAAGGCATGTGCCCTGAGCACACCTTGCCAGACTGATCTAAAATGTCCCAGTGGTTATGGCCTGGCCTGAGTACCCCTAATAAAGAAATGATGTGCGTGAAGCAAGGAGCCAAAATTAGCCTGGCTTTAAAAACAGGGCTTAAAATGATTCCTTGCTCCATAGGTTGTAGTTTCCATTCCCCCAGGTGCCTGCCCCCTCATACCTGTAGCTCTGTGTGCTGTGACTGGTTTCATTGCTTCATGATGCTCCCGGGGAGACTACAGGAAAATGCTCAGCTATGATGAAAAATGGGGGCGAAAAGTACACCACCTTGCTAGCTGATCCTCATCAGAGGACATATTCAAAGCGACATATTTACACTCATGTGGGTGTCGAGTTAGATCCCCGCAGAGACATCGTATCATGGTTGTTGCGCAGTTCCTGTTGCAAACTGTTGGATCTGGTCCTTGCTTGTGCTGCTGCACAATGGGGGGAAACACCCAAAGGAATGAATAAAATAGAGCATGAATTGCAACCATCAGCTGCCAGTGGGGAACTTTTTCAGCTTCCTAAGGTTGTGTAAACTGAGTTTCTTCCTTGTGAGTTAATGTTCCTGCGATCTCCATAGAAATATGTAAGAAATAGCTCTATGTAGTGAGATAAGCCAGCCTAAGGCCATGAGATGGAAACTGCCCAAAGGCAGTGTTCTGGGCTGCTTGTGTGACTTGGCTACTTATGCCCGTTGCAAGAGTAACATGGTGAGTACTAAGACTGTGTGCACAGGAGTGGTGGGAAGAGGCAGTCTGTAAAAAGTGATTGTGCAGTTGCTGTGATTTTTTAAATTTTCTGTGGTTCTCATCCTAATGGCCTCTAATGAACTCTCGCAATAGCCGCAGTGGGGGGAGACGTGACCGTTTGACCAAATGATCACTAATAACATGTTATTTGCACTAGGTGAAATAAACGGAGTGCCTGAAGGAGAGTGAGAGAAGTATCTTGAGGGGGTTTGAGGCAGAGGTGGTTTTTTATGTGAAGGCCATCCACCATAAACCATCCATCGCAAACTGTTGGCCAGTTTCATAAGTTGTATTTTCTCTGTGCGAAGGGAGGGTATAGCAACACAAGTCTGTGATGGGAAACTTGCACAGGACAGGCCTGATGGAGGGAGGGAACCAAGCACGACAAGTATTTTTTTTTTTTATCCAGGAGGATGGGACTACCTTAACTGCTAAGGTCTGCTTGCTGGACATACTTTCTCCTCTTTGTGTCCATGCTGTTTGGCATTGCCGGTGACTCTTGGTGTGCCAGCTGGAGTCAATAGCTCCCCTGTGCTTACCCCATTCTTGAACCCCATTAGCAGGGTGTTACATCTGTGGGTTGGGCTGTGTTAATCACTCTTCTGGCATAACAGGGCTGAAAAAGCAAAATGCACATCTTGAGGTATTTTTATTGCAACTCCAAAGCTTGAGAAGTGCATCTGTAGCCTCCCAACTGCTGAGTTTGGCTGGAGGAAGGTGATTCCTAAGCTGGCCCTGTAGTCACAAGCTTGGTAATTTCCCTTTTTCTTGCATGTTAAATCAGCAATTTTTTTCATAATGCCCCATTTCCTGGACTCGTGTGATTAAGACTGAAATTGCTTTTCTGTTCAATTAAAGAAATAGCTTTTAAGTAAAAATGGTAGAAAGAACAGAATGAAATAACTGTATCAGTCTTTTCAAGTTAATTAGGGGAAACTTCTGAGCTACCCCCAATGTTTAAAATCATGTGAATATGGGAAGTTCTATTTCAGCATATCTTTTGTCATAATTGCAGAGTGAAAATAATTAAATATTTTTCAATTAAGTATTGAAATGCAACTCTGATTTATTAAATCAAATTTCATACTTAGTTTTCCTACACGAGTATGAAATGCCATGTCTTCGATCAGCTAAAAATTAAATCAGCATCTGTCTAAAATGCTGCTATACCACACAAGTCAAACCAAGAAAACCCATTTTGCTTCAGGTTTTCCTGTGCAAAAGTCTTTTTACTTGTATTTTGCAGAAATAATTAAATAACTTTAAGAGAAGTCCTCAACCAGTTCTTCTGTTAGTACCTGTGATTCAAGGCTAGGTGTGGGACTCTTAACACTGTAAAATGACCCCAAACCTGATTTAAATTGTGAAAATTATGCTTAACAAGGAGTTGATGTTTAATCATGTGTTGCCTAATAACAAATCAGTGTTTATGCTGCCTAGGCTGAGAGCTGCAAATTCTTAAAAATGAATCAATGCATGGAGTAGCCACAAAATGGAACAAAACCCGACGCGCTAACCAAAGGAGCAATGCTGATCTCTTGCAAAAAACTATCCTCCGAGGAAAGCGAGCAGCAGTGGCGGTTTGCAAGCTGGCATTGCTGTGTCTGCGTCTTGTCAGAGTGCAAGAGAGAGCCCAGCACAGGTATAATCAGTTTAGTATTCCCCTTGGGTTGTTATAAACAAAATCAATATGTACTAATGACTGCAGCAATAAATTTCATCATGCTTCATATGGTAACGTTCTGCACTTACCCAGTTGTTGGTTTGACAGAGAGCAGTAGAGTTTACCCTTTTAAAGTTGTAAATTACTATGAAAATGCTGAGCCTCATGGTAAAATACATTCATGGATGATTTTAAGCTTAGGAAATATTGGTAATACTTTCGCTAAGCATACTATTAAAATAAATAAATAGTATTTATTGCTTGGTTTCCCAGCTACAGCTGGGTGAAGAAACATGGCATGCATGTTTATCATGCTACTTGTGGTTTCATAATGTTTATCTAAAATTGATTCTCAAAGAAGCCATCTGAGAACCTTATTTTTTCACATCTGTCCAAAAAAATCTTCCTCCAGAACAGATTTCTAGCAAGTTAAATCTTGATTTTTTTTTTTTTTTTTTTTAGTGCTGTTTAGTTTAGGGAGCCCCTTTTCTATTTAGAAATTTCCTCTTGCCTATTTTTTGTATGCTGGCAGATAAACATTTGGAAGTTGGATTAAATGTTTCAGCCCCAAATGAAACATTTGAGACTTTTTGCTCATATTATATTCCATACTTCGACACTCAACGCTTTTTTTCTGAATGGAAATGGAATGCTGAAATTACAGGAGCCTCCCACAAAGTAGAAATGCAGATTTTTTTTCTACATGTCTGCTACCAAATCTTTTTCTCTCTTAAACTTTGGAGCCCATAAGGAGACAGAAAATCCAGGTGCTTTGAATTATACATTTCTTATTGAAGTCCATCCACCTAAGATAACCCCCAAGAGTCAGTTTTGGGTAGCCCTTAATTGTATTGCAGTCACCTTTACAAACTTCACTGAGCTGTGCACCCTGTTGGCCCTTGAAGGGGACTCTTAAGCCACCGGTGTATATAATGGCTCTGGAAAGGATCTAGATAAGGCACAGGAGAAAAGAAAGATAATTGCTGGTTTTCAATATTTAAGTGAAATTTTTCAAAGGCATAATGGGCTGTAATCTGGTTGCTGCTGTATAGACATGTAGCACTGTTTGAGATGCCTGGTGCTGTCTGAATCGTCCTCATGGAGGGGCAGATCCATCTGAATGACTCCCTGCAACAGGCTCACCTCCAGGCCTGGCATTGGTTTCAGAACTCTTCCTAAAACTCAGCCATTACACACCTAATGCAACTCAGAGAGAGTTGTCTGCGTGTGAATAATCTGGGCTTTCTGTGCCCGAGGGCGAATGAGATCCACTCCCCAAGTCTGCTTCTCCACAATCATAACTTCTCATTGATCGGGAAATAAAGCAAGCTGCCAGAAGCCACAGTCCGAGTGTGTATTATAGCTGAGAATAAATCAAACCTGCCATAGTATTGGCAAAGATCAAACCTGCCCTGCTGACTTGAATTCTGTGCAGTATGGCAGCACAGCATTTGGTCAAAGAAGCAAAAATAAGTGCAGATTAATTCTTTGGCAGCTGCATCTTTGTGTAGGGAACGGGGGAATTCCTGACTTCTTGTGGTGCTTCACAGCTAGCTGCGTGCTCAAGTTTGGCTCTGCAAAGCCAGACTTGCACTACCCAAATGCAGCAGGTTTGCTGTTGTAGAGGGATCCTTTCTGCCTTTCCTCACCGCACGTGATAAAAGGAGATCTCTGTCTGTTACCTTATGCTGCATTGCCACTCTCCCATACTGTGAGGACCTCTGTGGTGCTCAGCAGTGAACCTTTTGGATTTGAGTCCCTCTGTCCTGGAGAAGAGCAGTCATGAGACTGCAGCAGAGCAGAGCTAGCAGCATCACATTTAAAGGGCTACTTATTGCAAACACTGCAAACAGCTGAAGGCTAACATCTGGGTTGCAATACATTGCTCTGAGGTTTTTTTTTCAAGTTAAGCTCACTGGGATAGAGAAGACCAAACATGTAGACACAAAAATTTAAGTCCATTTTGTCTTATGGTGTCCTGACTCTGAAATAATTCCTAATTTAGGGGTTGTTCCATGTGCCAGTATCCCAGAAGAGCAGCAGTTCACCAGTACCACTCATTCTGCCCTCCTCCTCCTTGTTTCTTTTGGGTGCTCCACACATGGTACTGCTTGAGAGGTGCTGCTACCCCTGGCCTATTTCTAGGTACTAGCTAGTGGCATTTCTGGGAAGGCTGTGGGATTTTCCCCCTAATATGTGCATTGCTGTATCAGATAGCAGATCTGCATTCTCCAGGATGATCTCAATATTTGCCAAAGAGAGCAAGTCCATGTGTCCATTTACACAAAAGCTTTTCTTTCCTTTCTGGGTTGCCTCAACTTGAAATGAACAATGTTTGCAATTGAAAGAGCTGCATCTGCAGAGGGGAAAAAAAACCCGTGTCAA